>NC_082654.1:17695000-17927500 GCF_028023285.1 Balaenoptera ricei | reverse complement strand
TAGTTACTAATTTCAGAAAACGCAACCCTATTTTGACTTCTAGGACGAGTCTACTTGAAATAGACATGCTTTTTCTTTATTGAGGTTTCACGCAATGAGTGTTTTTTTTACCTAGTAAATAAATATCCATTAACCCCTTTGTACTTATCAGTTTCTTATTATTTAGCTATTTGCAAAGTATAGATTACATATCATCTATTTTATATATTTATGGATACCTCTTGCCCCGTATATGGACAACAAAAATATGTAGTCAACAACATTTCCATTGATTTTTTTAAAAATTTAGTGTTATAAAAAATAATATTTATTTTGTAAGAGCAGGTATAATGAAAATGATTCCAAATGATTTATCTTATGAATGGCCAGTGTTTCCTTTGCTTGAATTCATGGCTATCCTATATTGGCTGGCTTATGTGGTGAATTCTAAGAAATCAAATAGAATGAGCACAAATGGCATTGGCATTATAGTAATGGTGAGAAAACTGAAGAAAATCATCAACCCTCCCAGATTTTTTAATAGTATGAGCAGCCCTTCTTTCTGAGGTTATTGATAGATTGGCGTTCTGCCCTGATTGGAATAAAAGCCAGCTTTCAATTGTTCTTTTATTCCTTGGGCTCACCTTAAGAAGTGACTGTCCTTACAAAGAATGTTTATAATGAGAAGCGCCCTGAACGTGAGGTCAAAGGACCAGCCTTGGGTTCTGGCCCTTGTCTGTGTGACCTTAAACAAATCACATAACTTCTTTGAGTCTGTTTCTTCTTCAATAGAATGGAAATAATACTGTCTGTTGCAGAATATTCCTACGAAATGATAGCATAAGTTAAAATAGTTTATACACCATAAAACACTATATAAATATAAGTATTATTATTAATGTGTGGTCATTTGATGATATACAGGCATTTATCTTTCATAGAAAAAAAAAAAGTATTGTGATTGAAATTTGTGTTAAAGGAATTTTTAAGAAGTGTTATTTTGGGGAATGTGTCACTATACCTGTTGAACATCAGGGAACCTTCTTTGACAAAGCATCCCATTGGTGAGCCTCTTTCCACAGGGGACTGGGTTGGGTTGGGGATATTCTTGCTATGACACTGATCACTGGCCATTCATAAAAGAAATCATTAATCATCTGGAATTGATTTGGCTGATTGGGCTGCCTTTTCTCTTTCACAACCCCATTCATGTAGCTCCCTCCCAAAGCTGAAGGAAATCAACAAAGAGGATCACAGATTCTGGAGGATCATGCACTGATCAAGGTTATAAGATCATGATTTGATAGTTATTCCTTTTGGTGTGTACTAAAATGTAACATCAAACTATCAATACAATCAACATGGAAAATGCCAATTTAAGAGTGTCCCCAAAACCGACCTCAGTTCCCTTGGACTTTTTAGTAGAATACAATGGTAAATTAACTCTAAAGTTTTATAAAATTAGATATTTGTATGTTTTATAATACATATATAAAAGCCTGGGAACTTCTCACAGACTGTAAAACCAAGTCTAAGAGGAGGAATAAGAGTGGGCTTTGTGGAGGTAAAGACAGATGTGGCACACACCTAGACAGAAGTCATCATGATTCATTTCCTTGGATGAGTTTGAAAGTGGGTGGAGAAATGAGAAAGCAGGCACAAAGCATTTTTCCTGCCCTTGCTTCTTACTGTAATGTGGGGGAAAAAAGTAATTGTGGCGGGCACCATGTTGCTTCTCCATTTCTTGCTTCCCTGCTAGCACGCAGCCTAGTTATATCCAGTCAGTCAACAGCTCTGTGTTTGTGATGTAAATTTATGATAGTAATAATCTTGTTACAGTATCAGTAGAGGAACAGCATCTTTCAAAAGGAAAAACTTTTAGCACTTATTGGTTTCTTCTTAAAGACTGTGAAATGCAAGAAGGCATAGATGTGGAAGAGCTATGATGACTTTTGAGGCGGCACAAAAGAGGGAAATGGTTTGCAAGTATTGGTCTAAGAACTGGTTCTAGACCACAACAAGCATTTTCATGAGTCCACATCAAAATGAGAGGAAAAAAGTAAAAAATAGTGATTTTCTTATAAAGCAAACGTCATTAATTTGAAAAACTACGCGTTTTCTAAGATCATGTTTTTCCCATTTTGGGGTGATAAAAGAAAGGATAGTTTTATGATATGATAGAAATAGTAGGTGGAAGTTATATATATATTTTTTTCTTTACCTGGAAAAATAACAAAATTGGCAACCCTATTTGGGCCCTTTGAAATGTTTTTTGAAATTTTACTTGGCCACAAAATATAGGAATTATTGTCTGATGTACTGAATTGGAGAAAGAGACAGCAATCCCATCCCCTGGCCCTGCTATTAGTCAGCTGTGTGACTTTGAGGAATACTTAACCTCTCTGTACATGTTCTTTTATTTGCCAAATGGAAACCTGACATCAGATTCTATATATCCCATAAGGTTGTTATAATGTAAAATTAGGTCATATATGTCCAAGTGCTTAGAAAGCAAATAGGGCTCTGGAAAAGTCATCATTTTTATGTTTTCATCAGCATAAGTGGTTATCTCTGAAAATTATTGGCAAAAGATTTCGACAAAAATCTGTAAATTTTTCTTGATGACCATTATTGGCAAATATCATAAAAGAAATTTTGATTATTATATATAATCAATTATTTGTGTAATAGAATAGAAAGCATATTGACCACTAGCATCTTCCTAGTAAATAATAAAATTCATCTTCTAAAATTCTTGAGTCATTTTTGACATTTTTAAAAGTTATTTTTTCAAATTGGCAGTTATTGTCTCTTTAAGAATAGCTGCTGAACTATTCAGCAGGGGGGACTCATGTCTAGAATGTACTTGGTCTGAGCAAATGCATCAATACATGATTATTTCTAAGCGCCATTTACACCTTGATATATATTGAGTCTAATACCAGTCAGGTTTCTTCCGTGGCTTCCTTTCTATTTGAGAAAATTGATGAGGTTACAAGTTAATTGAACAACTCCATTTAGAAATGAAGAGACAGGTGGAAGAATATATGATACTGAACTAAAGAGCTGATGCTAGGACACCTCACTCTGAGACTGACATCAAGAGGCACAATTATCAGACTCATTAGCAAACTTCCTTGGGAGTGACCATCAAAGACCAAACACTCTGGTGGTTGTATGAGCCATTGGCATGATCCAGTTTAGCATTTCTTATAAATTCTTGTCCCAGAATCTGTGAATAAAAAGTGACTCTTTTTTCATCTACTATTAATAGTCAGATATGACTCTTAGCTATGGCGATACCTATTTTGTTTGAGGTCAGGGCATTAATATTTAAAACTTTGAGTCATCTGCCCTTAATGCTGAAATTAGGATTATTTTTTTCTCTGAATTAAATATCCCAGAATTACAATAGGCACAAAACTAATGGAAGCTGTATGATGAATAAAAGAAATAGGTTGAAAGAGAAATTATACATGGGCAGAAATGCAAGGCTCACTCTCTTCTTTCAGTATGTAAACAGGTAGTTTAAGATGCTCACCAGTGTCCCAGCCTATACCCTAAATGGGCCCAGTGCACCTGGCAGTACACCTCTGGAACCAGGAGAGTGTTTGTCTATAGTCAGTAGCCTCACATCTTTGAAGAGTGATCTGCACCATTTACCAACCTTGCTTCTGCCATCCCCGAGTATCGAAGCCTTATGGGTTTGCACCCTTTCTCTCAGTCGTCACTTCAAGCCACCTAGCTCTGATGTCCCATTTGGTCAGTGATCTCTCTACAACTGGGTGCTGTGCTTCTGCCAGCCTTCCTGCCATGAATAAGAGGTGCTCCATCCTTCCCCAAGGGCCCCGCAGGTTCCCCACCCTGGCCTGGCGATTGGACATGTGTAGACATCATACAGTGTTTATTGAACACTTAATACGGGCCGCACGCTGTTCTCAGTACTCTGTATTTACCATCTCTTTAATCCTTACCACAACCCAAGGTACAGAGAGATTAAGTTATTTGCCCACACTTATTAATCGAGCTAGGAAATAGTACAACCAGACTATCTGGTTCCATGCTGATTCCATGCTCTTAACCAATAAACCACACTGAAAAATGAATGGGCCCCACATACCTAGATGACCACATACCAAAGTGACCTGTTGTAGTCAGAGTAAGTCATGTTCTGACATCTGTTAAGTTCCTTTTCATATACTTTCTTCAGAAACTAACTATTGAATACTGTGTGCCATGTGCCAACATCCCTGTTCCTAGGTAGCTTATGTATCAGAACAGGAAGGAGCCGGGAGCAGGATGAGACAGACATTTTTTTAATTAATAAATAAATGGACAAGATTATTTCAGATGGTGGCAAAATGAAGCAGGGTATGAAAGAGTAGCTAGTGAAATCTATCTTAGGTTAGCTAGTCAGGGAAGACCTCCTAGACAAGTGCCTTGTAAGCTGAGTCTTGAACTGCACAAAGATGCCATTAGTAAGCACACGTGGGGCTGTTAATTCCAAGAGGAAAAAGCAAGCACAAGGGCTCTGAAATGAGAAGATGTTTGGGGTGTTCAGGCAACAAAAAGAAGATCAGTATGGCTGAAGCAAAGTGAGCAATGGGCGTGGTATACAATTAGGTTAGAGCCACATAGGGTGAGATTTTATGGGGCCCCAGGTGTCTGAATTTGACTTGTAGGGTATGATGCCATTGGAGAGCTTTCAACAGGCAAGTGGCCTGATCTGAATCATGGAGGACAAGGATTGTAGGGGAGGAGTGGCAGAGGAATGGGAACAAGGAGACATGTTAGGAGGTATATTATAATAATCCAAGATTTAGTCCTTTTACTAGTTGAAAGGAACAGAAGGATTGGATGGTGAAGATGCAGGAGAAATTGTAGCCTTATTAAAAGTCATTCAGGAGCAAGGAACTTGAAATTTGTCATTAATTTCCTTAACATTTGGCATGCGATCCCAAAGATTCTTCCTTGAGGATATCCCCAGAACAAATGGGGACTTATTAGTCCTTGTACCTGGTAGGGCTTTACACAGACAATGGCCAGTCCATTAGGCTGGTGGTAATGGACACTTGTGATTATAAATCTGAGCTTAAAACCAAGTTTATGATAATATTTTATTTGAGGAATAAAGATGATGATACCTATTTTCTAGAGTTTGTGAGAGGCATAAATAAAATAATGTATATAGAAAGATTTTGTAAATTGCCTCACAAAAGATTTTTTTTTTCCTCTCTAGAAATCTTCACTTCAGGTAGGTTCTGAGTATAAACATACATTGTCACTTTGCTTAATTTTGTGTCAGTCTAAAGAGAAATGGGTTAGTTCCATTCTACCCAAAGCGGGGCTTGGGACCAGCAGCATCGGTATCCCCTGGGAGTTTGTTAGAAATGCAGCATCTTGGGTCTCCTCAGATCTACTGAATCAGAATCTGCATTTTAACAAGATCAGCAGTGATACCTGTGCATAGTGAAGTTGAGTTAGAAGTCCTGTTTTCAGTGTTAGTTTTTCATCTGTGTCTGTTTGAACTGGATAAGTCATCTCATTGAATCTCATATACATGTGTATATATGTATAACTACACATGTGTACAAAAATTCAGGCAGGTAGCTTGCATTGTTAACACCTACACTCCCTGTGAAATACAGGTAATAAATATGGCTGTGTCTGCTAATATTGGTGATATTGGATTCGAGAATTGTCTATTTAGGAGCTATAATAATTATTTATCTTACCTTAGTTAGGCAATACTTGGCAACAAGAATAGCTAGTAACCTATCCAGTAAGCCAAAAGGGACTACATTATACCACTTTATTTTTGTCAAAATATATTTTCCCCTATATTTAACACCACTTAACATTCTTTTTAAAAAATAGCACGTTTATCACAATTTCTTGTATATCTTGTTTTATTAGGGAAATGCAAAGGTAGATTTTCTGAGTAAGAATAATACCAATGTTATGTATTTATAAGTTATTTTCATAAAAGAAATATTTTCTACCCAAGTCTTATTTGTTATAGAATTGATACAGAAGATTAGTCCATTTCTTTTTTTTTAAAATAAATTTATTTATTTATTATTTTTGGCTGCGTTGGATCTTCGTTGCTGTGCACGGGTTTTCTTTTTAGTTGTGGTGAGAGGGGGCTACTCTTCGTTGCAGTGTGCGGGCTTCTCATTGCAGTGGCTTCTCTTCTTGCAGAGCACAGGCTCTAGGCGCAAGGGCTTCAGTAGTTGTGGCACGTGGGCTCAGTAGTTGTGGCTCACGGGCTCTAGAGCACAGGCTCAGTAGTTGTGGCACACGGGTTTAGTTGCTCCGCGGCATGTGGGATCTTCCCGGACTAGGACTCAAACCCGTGTTCCCTGCATTGGTAGGTGGATTCTCAACCACTGTGCCACCAGGGAAGCCCTAGTCCATTTCTATTTGAGAGTTTCCTTGGCAGTCCCATTTCCTTTCTATGAAGATTTTCTCTCTCTCTCATTTGTGTGTGTGTGTGTGTGTGTAAGAGTCCCATCATCTAGTTAGGTAACATATTCATCACCTCACATGTTTATCTTTTTTTTTTTTTTTTTTGGTGAAAACATTTAAGTTCTACTCTTAGCAAATTTCAATTATATAATGCAGTGTTATCAACTATAGTCACCATATTTTACATTAGATCCTCAGGCCTTATTCATCTTACAGCTGGAAGTTCTGTACATTTTTACCAAAGCTTTTACCCTTTGACGTGTATTTTTTTAAATAAAAAATATGGATTTTACTTCAATTTCAATATTTCAATACTATGTTATAGTTACCTAATTTTAAGCTGCAGATATTTCCCATTTTAAGAATATACTTCCACAGGCCTATTTTACAGGCATTCAGTTTATTTTTGCTTTATATGATTACCTCATCAAAATCTTCATTCATTTGACCAAATAGTCAGGGAAACATATGGAGTACTTCTTTTTCTTCTGGAAAACAGATCTTAGAATTACAGCATTTTTATGAGAATTAGGTAATTTATGTACACCACTGTTTCTGTTTCTACTGTGTCTATGTCTTTTTTTAAGAGTTCATACAGGAAAAGCAATCAATAGTGGTATCAGCTTACATTTTTAAAAACCAAACAAAATGTTTCATGTTCAGAACTTATTTAAAGAATCTGAACAAATGCATTTTAGATGTGAAGTGCCTTCCTTTGTATCTTTAGTTGTCTCAAAGCCTTGGCTGAACTAACTGATGGAGTTTACCTGAGCCTTTCATGGGGTTATATGGGGATTATGGAGTATGATACTGCAACTTTATCATATTCTATCTTTTGGCTCTTGATAAAATATTCTTATTTTAATCAACTCACTATAGAACTCACTTAGAAATTTTAGTCAGGTTTGGAAATATCTATTGAGACCATGTTTTTACCAAACCAAAAGTTAGTCATTTTCTTTATTTTTTCAGGAGTTTCTTCCATGTCTGCTGACATTTTCTTATTCTTCTATCTCTTCCTCTTCATTATAATTAAACTTCTTTCTTCTCTTCTTCCCCTTCCTCCTTTTCCCCCTCATTCTTTTCTTCAAGAAGTATTTTGAGTGTTTACTATGTAATAATTTGATTCAAAAATATAAATCCTTGAATGTATTAATTTATCATCGACAGAAAAGATTAATGGTTGAAACAATGCACAATAATAAAATATAATGCCTAAAACTACTTTTGAAGTTACAGGCGAGCTTTGGAACTGAGCTAACATCTCAGGAAATGTAAGAAAGTTGTTGTTGTTGTTTTCGCCTCCATTTACTGACAAGTCATATTTATAAAGACTCCTGGGAACGTAGACCCCAAAAGTATTAACTGTATGTTCCTTGCTCTTAGAGCTGTTACCAGTTGGTAGAAGAATAAATCTCTGTTTCTGTAATATTAGTGAGAGTGGTACAGTATTATGTGAAAGAAGGCAAATATTGTATTTCACTTATTCAGCAAGCTTTCATTGAACTCTACTGGGTGTCAGGTGCTTCAGAGATGCTGAGCTAGAAAGACAAGATACCCCAGTCTTGGTTCATCTGAGTAGAGGATGTTCTTTCTGTAAACACTGATTCAGATTTTTAACCTGAATAATTTTGTTTAGGCACAGATTGGAATTCAGAAAGGCACTACCATGTTTAAACTAGTGCAGAAATAACAAGTTAACACTTTATGTTGTTCTACAATATAGGAACAGAAAATGGGATTACACAGAACATGGGATTATACAATTGGGTTGATATTAACCACCTATTTATCCAGCCACATATATTTTAGAGAAAAGATTTTTCTTTAGAAATGTTAAACTTTCTGACAGAAAAAGTTATCTCTAGAAAAAGTTTCTCTATTCATCATTTTGGGTGATGGAATAAGTGGTTATGCTTTCAGAACCTTAAAGATATCTCTGCTAGAATAGGTATTTTTATAGATGCTGAGAAGAATTACCTGACCATGTCCCATGAGTTTTTAAAAGTCTGCCAAGTGGTAAAAGAATCATTTTAATGTGTAGTTATCACTTTATAATTACAACCCTATCAAAGTCTTACTTCTCAAAAAGCTGTGGTTCTGCTCTGAAAGGAACAGAGGAGGTTGTCATTTAGGGTGAAGCTCTTAAAGAGTATTTTCAAGTTGTGCTTAAATTTACTTTGTGAGGTTCCCTGAGATATTGGTGAGCTCCACAGTGGTAAGAAAAGGATGTCATTTAAACCCTATTTGGAGAACCTTCTCCTTAGGTGGTCCAAGGGAATTCATGGGGTTCATTTTTAATCCATTAAAAAGTATTATACTCATTTTTAAAGGTGTCCTACCCCGTAATGCCTGTCACTTTTCGAGTTGGTTCGTAAGATACACGTGAAGCCATTCTTACTCTGTTGCATCTCTGTGAGTTGAGAAAAAGAAAGACGACCAAAGCAGGTCGCTAAAATGCCAATTTACTTTCAAATATTACAGTGAAGGACGGTTAAGCTTATGACCGTGTTGCACTGTGCTTATATAACTTTCCTTGGGATTTTTTTTTTAATCAGGTTTATTTTCCCTTTGAGTCTGACTTCTAGTGCCCAGAAGTTTTCTTTTCAGCAATGTTTGTGTATTTAACAGAATTTTCTGAGGTGGGTGCCACAGAATTTTCACAGCATGAGTTCACATTGGACTAAGATTTTGTATACGACTTATACCAAGTGGAAAACTTGACGGGCATGAGCTTTAAAAATGGCTTTTTTTATGTGCTCTATGTTTGAAGCTTTCGTCTGTATTTCCTGTTGGGCTACAGTGTTTTCCAACGTTGCCATAAGAGAACAAAGTCAACATTAAAAAATAATTTTTTTATTGAAGATACGTTTTTCCAAGTAAAGTCATTATCAAAGAGACTCATGGTGGGTCATCATTCATGTTTGGCACTGTGTTGCCCTTTTGCATCTTGACATATAAATTCTAAGTCATAGTTAAATAAATATCTATTTATGTAGAGAGAGGAAGAAACCACCCTAAAGCCAGACAAGAAAAAAAGCTTTTTGAAGACTGTCCCTTTTGGAGAAAAAATAAGCATATTGTTGGGTAGTCTTAACATGATCTTCCATGTTGGTAATCTCATCACAGTCAATTGCCTAAGGTCCTGATCCACATTAAAAGGTTATTTTTGTCCACATACAATACACCTTTTAAGTTGACCTTAATAATTGTTTTCATTCCCATTTTCAATGCTATTTGCAACACATGGCTCTTGAACAGAGCACAGTGGAACCTTAACATTTATTCCAAAAACAATTATTGGGCCCTAAGAAATTAGTTAGGGTTCATTAGATCTGGATTGGGCTAAGTCAGTCTCTGGAATAACAAGAAAAATATTGCCTTAAATGAATATTATTAGCAAGGTTTGCATTTGGGAGTCAGGTAGGGGAGATAATCAACCCACCTGAAAAGGAAAATAGGTTTTATGTAATTTAGGAAGGAACAGACCCTTGCCCCTTTCTAGGCACTTAGAATATATAGTTCCTTTGATAAGCTGGGATATCTTGGCAAAATATCTGTTTGGGAAATACATAGCTATAAATCCCCATGATGAATATAATTAGTGTTTTTGAAGCAGGGTGGAGGAAGTAATTAAGTCTATTTCACAGTGTCAGGGAAAGACTCAGAATAGATGAGCCTTATGGAATAAATAAAGGGTGAGCTAGGGAAGTGGGTAAACCATGAGCAAAGTGGGTAAACCATTGGGGCAAGTATGTGGCTTATGAGAATTTCTAGAGTGTGTCCTATGGCATATCTAACATTCATCTTAGTTATTAAGTATACTTGAAAGTGATTAACATTTATTTTAAAAACACTTTCCCTCAAACTTTTTATTATTTCAGAATAACCTCTCTAATTCACCTATCCATCTTAATAGTCAGATGTGTAAGTATTTTACATAATACGTTATAGAGATTTTTAATGCTTTATAGTCTTTGGTCATTTTCAACCTTGCGTTACATGCTGTAAATAATAATGCTAATATTAGGAATAATATTATATAATCTGCTTTGAAATTTTCCAACTACTTTCAGTACATCTTTTTACATCTATTACTTCATTGTTTCAATCAATACGTTAGCTTATCCAAAATGGAGATTGTGTGTTCAGATTAAGTAGACTGATCCCCTGAATACTACCCTAAATGCCATCAATTTTCACCAACTAGAATGGCTATTAAGTTTTATTTGATTTAATGTTTCCCTCTTCCTCATTAGCATATCTGTGAATTATCTCTAATGTTCGATGCTCTATGCAAACCTGTTGATGATTAGAACCTGTTACTTAAACAAAACTCTGTTGTAAGAGGGATACACAAATTTAAAAGATTCACCAATTTTTCTCACCGATGTTAGCATAGGACTTTTAGTGTCATCCAAATTTTTCACATAGGTGAGTTAAAGAGATTGACTGGAGTGACTTTGTTAATATAAAAAAGGAGACCTTTTTTTTTTTTTTTCCCCCAAACATTATGACTCTAAAAGGTAAGCATGAAGATGGAGCACATATCTTATTGCCTCACTGATACTGCCTGCCAGCTGTGAATTTTCTTACTGTAATGAATCCCCTCATTTTTATTGCTGTGTACAGGTACCGTGCTTTATTTTTCTTCCTACTTGGATTTCGTGTAGGATGCACACCCCATATAGTTCTTTAAATTCACACTGTTGTGCAAACAAGTCAGTCTTTCTGTTCTCTCCTTTGTTAGCTGTAAACCTTGTGGCGCAGCAGTTCTTTCGTGCCCTCCATGAGTTGCTGGACTCTGCTCAAATTAAACACTGTAAGATTATCAGCAGGCTACAAAGGTGGAGTGGATCTTTCTCTTTGGCATTTTGGTATAACGTCTTGATCTGGAAAATGCTAACAAATTTGAGTGAAATAATCATCTCACACCCACCCCTTGTAAATTGGGACTTCGTGTCTACCACATAAAAAATAGGAAGAACACATGTATAATTTTTGCTGTCCTTTGAGGATTCCAAAAAAAGTTATGTGTGTAAAATGCATAGGAATTATTTTTTTAATCCAAGTGCCAAGTAGGATCACCTATCTTTCACCTGCAGTGAAGCAAAATGGAATGGTTCATGGAGCTTTGTAACTAGACAGACCCCAGCTTCAAATCTCGTTCTGACACTTAATAACTGGGAAACCTTGGGCAAGTTCGTTCGCCTTTCCATGTCTTCATTTCCTAATATATAAAAATGTTTGCCGGTCTTCTCTGTGGAGGTTGTTGTGAGAGTTACACGAAGTAAACTATAAAAACACTCAACGCATGTTGTCTATCATAGGTGCTCAATAAAGGTTAGTTTCCATTATTATGCTACTTTTCATAATAACACTAGCTGCTATGACAAACCTCAAATTCCCCAGTGGCTTGATGCGGTGAAGTTTCTTTCTCACTCTGGGAATAGTCCAGTGCAGTTGCTGCTCATGAGCAGATGGGCTTCCACGTGGTGAGTCAGAATTCCAGGTCCCTCCCACTTGGCGGCTCTGCCCAGCACCGGCTTTAGAGGCCTCTACATTTTGCCAGTGCCCAAGGCAAAGAGAGAATGGAGAAGGCACACCTGATTTTAAAGGTCCATTGACAGCAACTGACACACCTTGATGCTACATACATTCCACTGGCAAGAACTAGTAGAAGGGTGCCACCAAGTGCAAGGGGGCTGGGAGATATAGTTCCAACTGGACAAGCACTTTCTCATCACAACTTTATAGTAAAGAAGAGAAAGAACAAATATACGTGGGTAGTTTATCCTCCTCTGCCGTACTATTTATTCTTGTCCACTTCACTGCCTCATAATCAGTCAATTAAAACCCTGGCTTGTAACAGTGTAATGGGATGAGATGGAAGAGTAGCTGGCTTATGGGTCAGGTCAGTGGTTATAATCTTGTAGAATTTGTGACAAATGAAACTTTCTCTCTTATTTATATGGGCACACTAAAGAGTCAATATCATTTGCTTTCTTTTCTACCAGGCACTTATCTCTGTTCACTTCTCAAATTTATACTCCTTAGGTCTGTAACAAAAGATAATTCTGCTGCGTGTGTTTTCATCTAAGTGTTGACAATAGATACAAGTCAGCAAATTTATTTATCTCATTTCTAAAGTATGTGCTTAAAGAACATTGCAGACTGTCACAACCAAGAGAAACCTAAGGAGACAGGGTGACTAAACGTAATGTGGTATCCTAGATGGGGTCCTGAAACATTAGACAAAATGCCTAAGGGCGTTAGACAAAAACTAAGGAAATATGAACCAAGTGTGGACTTTAGTAAATAATAATTATCAGTATTGGTTCATTAGCTATGACAAATGTACCACAGTAATATAAGATGTTACTTATGGGGGAAACTGGGTATTAAGTATACGGGAGCCCTGTATATCATAAATTTTCTGTAAATTTAAAACTGTTCTAAATAAGGTTTTTTTTTTTTAAGTACGTTGCAGTCACAGTGGTGTTCATATTTATTGACCACCCATAGTGTAGTATTGTCATTGCTGCAGACCTGGCCTCTCCTTTCTAACTTTTATATTACCACTGTCAATAATTTGGCCTTTACAGTAACTAACAGGACCTGTGTATATCTAGAGCATCTTGCTTAGGTTTTGGCACTAGTAAATGCTTTAGGAAAGTTTGTTTCCTCTTTCCTCTCCTTCTCTCGGTACTTCTAGTAATTCTGAAAAGAACAAGATGAACTTTTATTTGGCTATTGAAAGGATCAGGCTAGTAAATCACTCAATGTTATGACTCCAAGAAATATGAGATATATATGGGGACATGGTCCCAGTGTCCATGTGATTCACCCCCATGTGCCGTCTTTAAGACGTGTAAGAGTGCACAGACCATTTTACTTATTCGAACAATAGCCAATATATTTTTAAAATTTTGCAGTCTAAAAAGAACACAACAGGGTGCATCATGATAATAGAAATGGTTCCTATTTTTTTCCTCTTCCAAAGTTCCTAAAATGTTACTGTTTAATTTTACAGTTAAAACAATTTTTTCTCGATATTTAAAAGTGCCTAAAAGCTATTCTTGAAAAATTATTTCACATCATAGTTTCTCAAATATATATGTTTACAGAGAATGAGAGATTCCATACGTCAATAGCATGAAGAGGCAAAACACTTGTAAAAACAATTTTCAGTTATTTTTGTTTCTCCTTATTTAATTGCCCAAATTGTGTAATACTAGGATTTATATCTAAAGGTCACTGTCTGAAAATTCTATAGTAACAGACTTTTAAAACTCTACATATGTGTTTTTAACTTCCTTGGTCTATTTCTTAGGATTATTCTGGCGTCCTGACGATGATTTCTTGATTTCTCCAAACACAATTGTACCCATTTCAGCAATATTAATATGTGAAAGGAAGTGGAAGTTCGAATCCAGATTTGTTGACCCTTGAGATCTTATATTGACCTTAGTAGGTATTAACTTTTTAGATCAATAAGAGCTGTTATTGACCTCAAAGAAAAGTCAATACCCGCTTGTTGATTTGCAGCTTGAAAATGTTATACATTTTGTTCTTCATTATTACCCTACTTATTTCAGCCTTTTTAAATAAAAAATGTCTTTACTGTTTCTGCCAAGAGATCATCATGTCAAAATATTTCAGTTTTGGTGTTTAAGGAGATAATCACTGGACATGGTCGTCATTTTAGGGTTTTTTTTTTTTAGTTTTTTAGTGGTTCATTTTAGTTTTCTGTAAAATTACAACTGGCTGAGATTCATGCTGTTCCGGAAAGTGAAGTATACTTGATTGTATTTTATCTACTGTGGTTTTTAACATTTAAGAAACAATTTTAAATAATCTATAGCTCATGGCAAGAATATTCTGACATGTATATATGAGAAACGAAAAGAAAGTTAAATTGGAAATAAGTGATCTGAAAAGCAATTAATTAATAATGTTCTTTGCCTTTCCATGTATAAATGAAAAAGATTAGTGCAGACGCATGTTCAGCGTGTACTTTTTATGTGGATAAACATTGAAAGCTTTTAACTAAGGACTTGTGTGGGTTTGAATTTTAGAGCCCTGTGCTTCTGAAGTTTTATTAAGTGCTTAAGTTTTAAGTATTGGTAGAGAAGTGGCTTTTTACATCATCATTGTTTTGTATATTAACATGGAAATGTCAAGCTTTGCATAACTTGAAATGTCTCAGAATTGCCTATTGCTGAAATTCAAATGTCAGAACAATACTTCTGCACATGTATGACTCTGATATTTCAACTCTAAAAACCTCATAAATGATTCAGTATCACTTTGGCCTTGTTATGATATAACTTTAAAAAGAGGTAGAGTGATCTAAATGTGGTTTAGGAAGTGGTAGTCTCATTTAGTCCAGGCCTAAAGCACTAATTTCTCAACCCATTAATGGTCATTAGTCCTTTTTTAAAAATATGTAACCATTTTGGTGAAAAATTTGAATTTTAATGAGGATTCTTTCAGTATTTTGCACCATTGCAAAAATGAAGCTATTTAATTTTTGAGCAACAAGATTGGCTTATATCTTACACCAATTTGTGATATTAGTTCATTGTTGTGGAGTCCTCAATATTAAAAAATAAATAAAAAGCTCTCTTTTTTTCAAGAGGTGAATGCTTTCTAGGACATAAATGATAAATAAAGCCTAAGTGACCTGTAGAAATAGACCTTCTACTATGAATTTACTCTTCCAAAGTTTATGTGGCATCTGTACATTTAAAATTTTAAACTTTAGAGCTGGAATGAGCCTTAGATGTGACAAACTTGAATTTGTCATTTTATACAGAAAACTGTATCTTGATGTCTAGTTCCTATATATTGCTACTTGGTTTCATTTTTTATTTAAAAATCTCAAATATTGTGTACCACTACTGGTATATTAATAATTTGGAATAAAATACCTTTACTACCCCCCTATTTTTACATTAAGTATTTCCTTTCTAATGGAAAAAAAAAACTTTCCCGAGGGGAACTTTATCACTTAAAGAGGCTTATTTTCATACATGTTCCTAATAGCTTTACTTGCTTTTCTAGGATATAAAGTTATGACAATTAAAATATGCCAACATTTCAATATGATAAAATTGATATGTTTGGGGTCTTATATTCTAGAAATAAAAAACACCATTAGGGTCATAACATGGAGTGTGCACCTTGGCCGTTTCATTTTTTCCTCTGCTAGGAGATTAGTGGAAAATAAGCTCTGCAAATTAAATTTTATTGCAAAATTATCTTCCGATGTTCCGCAGTGAAGATAATATTGAGTGATAAGGCTGCAGTGGATTTTGTATAAAGCAATTACAGCATGAAGGCTACAATCTGAATGAAAAATTGCTCAAGCTTTCCTATAATCTGTAGAAAACCTCATTTTGGAATGTTTAAAATTGTCTCACTTTATACAGGTGATTATATTACTTAAGGTATATTGCAGCATGAAAGCAGCATTACTGAATGGTTTTAACGACCATTATCGGCGAGAGGTACAAGAATACATAAATATATATTTTTTCATACTTGGAAAATTATCATTTCAAAAAGTCTCTCTGCTACTGGAGTTCCTTCTCTAAAGCTTGCTTTATCCATTGAACCCATTTCACTCTTTAGATAACTACTTATGAAAGTTAAGATCAAAATGTCCACTTGTGTATTTTACCCTCACCTTGGCACATGTAAAGAGGGACTTCTATTCCAGGTCTCCATTGTATAATTGTATAGTTGGCCCTTTAGTAGCATTATTTACACCTTAGTTCCTGAGTTTGTCCTTTACATAGTAATTACAAACAGATAAGAACAAAGACATTGTTCTTGAATTATGTAGAAAATTGGTTTGAAAGGGCCTCCTACAAGTAAACTTGAAGAAGAAAATGTGTGTGTGTGTGTATGTGTGCACGCACATACGTGTACGCCCCCCCCTCCCCCGCAAACTCCAGTTCATATGTATTTCCTGACCTTATATTCTTCTTTCCCACCAATCAATCAGGGCTCGTTTGGTGGGTGTCTGTTATGAACAAATTAGTGTAACAAGGTACCAGAATGGTGTAGTCAGATTACGGCTATGCCAGCACTGAGACTCCATCCCAAGGAATTGAACATCCAGTAGTATTATACAGCAGAAATTATTAAAGAGATATATTTGTTACCTGATGTGCAGAAAATCCTGTCATCCTTTAATTAAAAAAAAAAAAAAAAGAAAGAAAGCCATCCCCTTTAATAAATAATAGCCTAAAAGAAAAAATAGTAATTCAGAAGAAGTTACTTTTTACTTCATACAGGGAGCTTGAAAAAGATAGCTTATTGATTCAATGCACAAAAATACTTATCATAGACTTATCATGTAGCCATTACTTTAGACAATTCATCCAGCTAAATTGACTCTAATGCCATCATGAATGAAGACTTTGGAGGTTTATCAAGATGAAAATAGCCCATTAAGAAGTGATCTGAACCAGTTTCGAGAAGGAGAGCCTGAGACCTGGCCCGTGAGGCTTTGGCTAGGAAAAGTTCACTCAGTGCTGGGCATATACCAGCTCCACAGGCCCCAACTTTATTAGTGTGGAGATAAGCTGATTAGGTCTTGTCAATCAAAGGTGCCCATATCTCAATTGAGAGACACACACTCTCTCAATCTTTCTTTAAGCATTGAAGCAGGCAACAAAGAGAGAGATGTGTGGTGTGCATCCCTACGGTTGTCGCCATGCAGGGTGCAAGGGTCCTGTGATGATGTGATGACTGTATTAAAGAGTACATCAATTTGTTTTAAAGTGTTTTGATTTTTTATGGTGGCATTAAGAGAGAGAACATTGTGGTTGCAGCTTTACTAGAAAGCAAAGAGTTCTAGAAGAAAAAAAAAAAATGTCTCTTTGAAGCCTACCAGGGCTTTGAATCTTGCTGTGCCAATGGGCGCTTAAGTGCTCCTGTAACTGGCAACCTCAGATCCACCATCAGCTTAGGAACTACCTTCCTCTCCAAATTATTCATTTAGAGGAATAGGAGAAAAACGTTTGTTTATTTTTTTTTTCTTTTCTCTTAGCTTTATTTTTTTAATTTTTTTTAATTGAGGTATAGTTGTTTTACAATGTTGTGTTAGTTTCTACTGTACAGCGAAGTGGAGTTCCCTGTGCTATAAGGTGGGTTCTTATTAGTTATCTATTTTATACATATTAGTGTATATATGTCAATCCCAATCTCCAGGAGAAAAATGTCTAAATTGACCTAAACGGAATTAATGTTTATCAACCACAAGTTTTTATCTTTTTAGAGGATTTAGTATTTTAGATAAACATATGACATATATGATTATAACGATGTACCTTTATTCAGTTGTAAAGAAAGAAATGCTTTTAAGTGCTCCCCAAGCACAGATTGGTAGCATTGCTCCATTTAATTGTTTTATACACAATCCTTGCTTTATATACCTGGAAGATAAACCTGACTAATAAATACAGGCTGTCAAAATGGAATTCAGTAGGGCTTCAACTTGAGACCTCATCATCTAGTCAGTATTGAGAAAAAGGTAGAGTGATGGTGTAGGGGGAAAACCTGGCCTTTTGTTCTTCACATCTGAAGTTTGCTCACTGCAGGCCCCCTTCGCATTTCAAATGAAACAACAGAAAGAAGCCGGTCCTCTTCTTCCTTCACCCTACACGCACCCCCCCAGTGCTGCAATCCTGTGCGGCCACCTTGCCACCGTGGATTATCTCTTCATCAGCTATTCTTCTCATCACTCCATCCATTTCCCATTGACCAGTCAGGCAGCCCTCTTATGAAGGACCAGTGCTTATTTCAATAAAATGTGAATTCTGTACACACAGACCCACAGCCATTCTAGATGTTGCTTGTCACAGAACAGAAAGGCGTTCTTGCTCCCCAGACTTGGGTACCTTTATTAGGCATCCTATGAGAAAAACAAAGATTTTAGGAGATGAAGACAGGACTAGTAATAGTATCTGAAATGGAAAAGGTATTTCATTTTATACAGTGCTGATTAGACGGAGCACACACAGTGATAAGTAGGTGTGAACACCGTGCACATGGATGTGAACGTGCTCACGGGTACCAAGAAAGGTATGTCCAGCTTTTAGGACATGTGAGATAGAAAAAACTGTTTTGTCACTGGTTCTCTACTGACCCAGATAGGGATAATTGCAGTGATGACTGTATTCCAGAGATTGTATGATCTAGAAGTACCTTCTTAGTTGTTAGAAAGATCAAGGTCAGTGATGCTTAGAAATAGGTGTACTTTAATATATACAGATTTTCTACTCAGGATATTTTACAGTAAGACATTTTATTACTGGATTTATCTTAATATTAATAAGGTCTCTGGAATACTCGCTGGTTTTTTTTTTCCTAAGAAAAAGTTACCATGCAACTTTCCAGAAATATCTTTTAAAAAATATGTATCGATGCATTCACATATTGGATATGTGTATCTTGTGTGAGCAACTTAGGTAAGCACTTTCTCATTGCTTAGGTTTGTAGCTTACTGTCACTGTTTCAGAGAAGACTCTCTGACAGCTCCATTTAAAGATTTCCTTTCCTATCGTATCAGGCCCCTCCCTCATACCACTGACCCTAACTTACAAGGATAATCCATAACTTGTTTTTTACCTGTCTTCTCCAGAAGAATATAAGCTTCCTGAGGGACATTTTGGGGCCTGATTGAAAGAAACGGGCAGCTCTATTCTTTTAATACAAAGAAAAGTGCTTATTTCTGAAAGTTTCCCACTAACCTTTAGCATTACAATAATTATAGCTATTTCCCAGACCACTTTTAAGGAGATGTATTGTGGCTTTGTGACATTTAAGGATTTGGCTTTATCTCTCACTGTGTTGAAATTCTTAATACATTCAAGTAGTTCTCTCAAAAATACCATTGTGTGTATGTGTGTTTTTCTTTAATAATATTACATTTTCTCAGCAAAGTGATAATTAAGAAAAGTCTACTCTACTTAAGCTAGTCCACCGTGCAACAGTATACTCATTAATAAGCATTCGGTGTTAAAGATTTTAAGCTAATAATGAGTATGGATTCGCTTTTTAACTTACTGTATACTTTAGTGTTGAGCTTTGTTTTTCTCCACTATTTACCAAGTATAATTTCATAAGTTTACTTCGGTAACTGTTTTTAGGCTATAAAATTAATGGTGAAAATTAGGTTGCAGTATGATAATGTTGCCTTATCATGAATTCGGGTATAATGTTTGTCTCACTGAAATCCTAAAATGAGGAGCTTGGGAAGAAATGGTTGAACTAAAGGGCATTTGCTTTAGTAGCTTTGAATTGTGTAAACCTCAGTTTTCCTCTTTATTATACAATGAGTAAAGCATGTAACCATTTCTCTTTTGCTGCTTATAAGGATACAAAAAATACTTAAATTATTCAACATTAAGCTGTAAGCATCTTCAGTTCATAGCAATGATTTCAGAAAGTTAATTTTTTTATTTAGAAGCTTAACTCAAAAGAGAATAAGATATTTTGGCATGATTCTCTGATCACTGATAAGTGAAAAATGCTATTTGAATAATATTGGAAATTGCACACTGAAATAGATCATGCTTAGAATCAGCATGTGAAAAAGGATCCTCCAAAAAAAGTCTTTAAAGAGAGAATTCAGGGATACCTTAGAAATACATGGAAGAATATTATAAACTAAAGACTGCTAGCTCTTATTTCCCCCTCATAAATATTTTCCATCGATAAAGAAATAGTTTTCTGAGTTGCTTTTATCATCAGCGTTCCACCCAGCCCCCCACAAATTAAAAAAATCTATCATCAGACTCTCTTTATGAGGTACCAGAATTTACCAATGCCACTGGGCGTCCTTAGCCCCAGAGACACTACTTTTTTACTTCATAAAGGTAGAAGGAGTATGTATTCTGAGTCACTTAATGAACTTTTCGTCAGGAAAAAAAAAATTTTTTTTTAATAAATAATGTCAGATGCTTATTTTTCTGCTTCTCAAATGACCTTTCATGTAGTTGTCATACAGAATATTCTTGAGTTACAGTTAGTTTATCAGGAGTAAACAGACAACTTATGACACTGGAGGTTTAAAGTATCATCATTAAACTACCAGAATTCAAAAGCAATGATGTTTTATTATTTAAAAACAATCCATATTTTTTCATATTCTTCCTTGAGGCATTAGTATTTGTTCAAGAATTAGAGGGCCACAATCTTCTGTTTCTTTATGTTTAACTTGCAATTCTGTTTTGCAAATATTTATTTCTGAAGACAAGTATGAAATGTATATTTAGGATAATTCAGTAAATATTACCTCAGCTTGATTTCTTTTAGGATGTTGTATTTTTTTAAGTAACAAATACTAGATAACTTCCAGAAGTGGAGGATTCAGAAAGCAGTTTTATCTTTGTGTGTTTGTGTGTGTGTGTGCACACGTATATGTGACTATATAAAATAGATTTTCTTTTATAACAACATCTAAGTGTCTCTTGATTCAGATAGTTTTATCATAGCAATCACATGTTGCAGGGAGCTCTTTTGTACCATTAATAATAACTAAAATACAATCATCTTTTTAAGGGAGAGAAAGAGAGAAGAGGGAAAAGGTGGAATTTGAAAAGGGGGGGAGTCTGTCCCTATTCCTTCCCTGAGGCTGCACTGTTTATCACTCTATCCTCATTCGATAAAAGTGAATTTTATAATAAAATTTTCCCTAATCGGGCACTGTCAGTGGAGGTGTCTTATCGCTGAGAGGAAAATGACACCGATCCTATCGGAAAACAGAAACGATGTCACCATGTTCGCAATCACAGCTCTTCAGCCCCCATATCTACCTTCTCCACAAACACCAGGCAGTGCTTTTTTCATAAGAACATCAAAACCCAGCAAAGTCATTAAAATTGCACCCGCGTCGAGTTGCAGGGACCAGCCGCACTAGCGCAAAATGGGATGTGGGAAAACAGACTCTCTAAATGTGCTAATTCCATTGTCACGTGTTTACAGCTTAATTTTAATCAGTTAAAAAAGCCACACATTGCAGTAAATTGGCATTATCTTCTGTGACACCAGAAGACACAGTTGGTTCAAGGATTTAGAGGGTCACTGGCAACAGTATATAGCATTACAGACAAAGTATTTTTACGCTTGAACTATGGTAGCTAAGGTACAATCCCCAGTTAAGACTGCAAACAAAGACTATAACCCACATTGCACTAGGTTCAACTCGCAGACTACCTTCGTCCTTGATGGACTTTGTATGCAAAACAAAGAATTTTGAGAATTTTTAAAAGAGTAATTTATTCATCATATAAAGAAATTTTAAAGTAGCTTTTCAGTGCTGTAGCCTCATTGCATACTTGGCAACAGACCAAATGGTCTTTCCATAGGCTCTCTCAGTAGACTTGTTTTCCAGTCCTGATGTTTCATTGACTGTGTTTACATTGACCATTCGACTTGTGAGCCTAAACAAAGATACATTAACACGCTTGAGGAAATGCAAACAGAAAATAGTGTCATTGACAATTGTTGAAGGCCAACAATGAAAGACTGTCTCTAATGGTCTTAATTTATTAACGTCAAATTAGCACCAATATATTTTTACACAGTTATGTTCAGAAATTACTGAAGTAGAAACTACTGGCAAATTTAATTTTAATTTGTTCCAGGGGGTTATTCTTTGGATATATGTAGCTCTATTTCAAAGCAGAATAATCCCTTGGACATGGACTGGCTAGTCTGCATAAGAATATCTGGGAGTAATTTTTGGACAAAAAGATTTATTTTTCCATGGCAAAATGTAAGATATCACTTCAGTTGTCTAATTTAATATTTCAGCTTTGTAAATTGCCAATACATTTACAATATGGTTTTAAAACATTAGACATCATCAAGTTTATTTTAAAAGCCTAAGGTGATTAAAATACCTACAGAAATGGTGGGAATTGTCAAACCTCTGTCGTTTGTGAAATAACAGTGAGTGGAAAAAAATTCCAATTTCATCCTGAAACAGTTTTTGTTTGTTTGTTTGTGTTTTCCTGATTGACAAATCTGATCTTGAGGGAGAAAAAAAAAAAAAAAACCAATTGCAACCACAACTTTTATGGTATGAAAAGAGCTTTTGGAATTAAATCATTTGGCAGTGACTGAAAAAATAAACATTTGAATGGCTTTTGTTTTAATTTCATTTAACACTTTATTGATTTCTTTATACCAAAAACAATAGAAAGAAAAGATGAAGTAATAGTGAACCAAACAGAAATAATTTTTCAGCACATCGTGCTTGTCTTCACTGCGAGTTTAGTTTTCTATAGTCAATGTCAAATTGATCAGACCTCTGCTGGGTGATTGAAGTACATTTTTTTTTTTTTAATCTCACATTGTGAAGTTAAAGTGGCTAAGTTGCAGTGTCACTGAAACAGTTTTTCTGATTGCACTCGCTTTGCCACAGGCTGGCTGAGTTATTCCACTTCCTCCATAATTAAACAGCTTGAGTAAATTTACAGGGTCACTTTTTTTTCTTTTTTTTTAACAATAGAGAAAAGGAATGAGTGCAAATTTTGAGCACAGTTCTTTTCTCTGCTAGGATTAGCAGCCAGCTCTGCATGAAGGGAGAAAAGTTGGGAGTATGTATAAAGAACTTTCCTATATGATGGCTCTTGGTTTTTTAAAGGAGACACTCACAAAAAATAACAGGAAAGTTAATTGTGTACAACGGAATGCTGGCTTTTGTCACACATCTAAAAAATGGTTTCATTGATTTTGCTTAGACTTTACTAGTACCTAGGGGTCTTTGTCAACAATGTTTTTCTTTCCTTTTTTTTTTTTTTTTGAGGAGATGGGCCAGTTTACATTTTTGAATGTGTGTGTGTGTGTGTGTGTGTGTGTGTGTGTGTATTTATGTACAGAATATGTATTTTCCTCATTGTACATTCATGTTAAAAAGGTTGAGGGAGATTATTGTTATGTGCTGCCTTGAAGGGGAACAGCTCCCCCTCTATATTTAACTGGAGACCCATAGGATGTGTTGATTGAAGGAGATTTATGGAAGGCAACGTATTTATCAAGTTCATACATGAGGTAGCAGAACAGGTTTTGTTCAGCCTTCCTATCACCTGTACCATAAAACAATAGGCCTCTGTTTAATTAGCCTAATACAATTGTTAAATTGAAATAATGTTTTTGATTTAAAGTATGTAATGCATGTGCTTAGTGTCTTTTCAGGGAAAGGCTATTTTAAAAGAGATTACAAATCACAGTGTCATATGTTATGCTGACGGGAAACAACTATTGAAATATTAACTCAGCCATAGAACACCATGCTTCTTCAGATTTTTGGCAGTGGAGGAAATAGAATTTCGAACTTATTTGAAAAAACTGTAATACTTCATGTTGAATGAAAAAGACTTATTTTTATGTTTTATTTATATTTTTTCTCAATTTATTTTAGTTTCACAAATAACAGTGAAAATCATGATGCAATAGAAACAGAATTCTTTCATGTGTGCCTCTCATTTTTCAAAACCATATTATATTTTTGAACCCTATTTATAACTACACAACTGAGTAGTTTTCACGTTATCAGTTAATGTTGTATTATACTTTTCTACACATAGGCTGCGCCATTGAGCCACTAGTCAAAGAAATATTTCTTGAACTGCCTGTAGTGCATGGACGTGGAATGTAGAGTAAATGGAAATGAAAAGGACCGGCTATTAGCTTTTTAAATGTTTGTCACTATAATTAATACAGAAAAAATGGCGTATTTTGATATACTTAACTAGCAGTTTTGGATCTTTTAAGATATTTTCCAATAATTTTAAATTTACTGCTTTTTTAAAACAGTTATTCTTTCAAGTTTTAATTACTTATTATTTCCTCCATATATTAGTAAGTGTATAAGAAAAATATAAATCTAGAAGAAATACAATTTTTAATTTAAATACCTTAAGTCATTTTAGTATTTTTTATTGACTGAAGACTAATTCAAATTTATTGTAACTGAAAAGGTAAACACCATTTAAAA
Source organism: Balaenoptera ricei (assembly GCF_028023285.1). Taxonomy (NCBI): domain Eukaryota; kingdom Metazoa; phylum Chordata; class Mammalia; order Artiodactyla; family Balaenopteridae; genus Balaenoptera; species Balaenoptera ricei. The sequence goes on along the minus strand of NC_082654.1, from coordinate 17,903,034 downwards.
TAACTTCGACGTGTCAAATATAATTAACATAAATATGTGCCTGGAAGTTTTACATTGAAATTTAACTTTCATATCTGCATGAGAAATTTGTGAAGTCCAAGTGAATAGTGTTTCTCCTCTAATGGAAGAGAAACTGTTCAATAAATCTAAATAAGAACAGTTTGTTATTATGAATACATACTGTTTTCCTTTTATTTCCATTAATATTGGAACTAACTGATATATGAAAAACTGTAGTAATATGTCTATTGATTTTTACCCTTTGATTCAAGACTATATTAAAATAATAGATTTTAAATAATATTTACAACTACATTACATTTCAACCTAAATGTTTCTTATATGTTGGAAAATAAAATTTTAAGTATAACCTAACACTTTTGTTACATATATGAGGAACCTAAATTTTATATATGGTTCATATATATATATAAACTAACTTTTATATCATTTTTTGATCTTTGCATTTTGTAGAGCTGCAGATTTTGAAAGCAGAGTGCTCAGGGGCTATTTCTTTGCATAAATTCATTTTGTGTAAATCATTGTTTTCTTACTTAATAATTAGAATGACCTTGAGAAAAGTGAGATATTGCTCTCGGCTAATGGAGAAGTTTGGGACTGAAAATTTAAGCAATAATATTTACAACTAACCCATGGCAAAAGTGCCAAAAACATTAGTGTGATTGGCAAATGAGGCTCCTGCTTGGATCCCCAGCGCCCGAGGCCTCACGTGCCCCTGCTTATAAACACTTCCCCCCCAAAATATGTTCATCAGTCAGTTACATGTTGAGGAGGTCTTCGCCGTTGTTTATACTGAGGCTGACTCAATTTGGACACAATATCTCGGTTTATCCTAAGAAAAAAACCTTACTTGGATCAAATAAAAATCTGTTGTATGTAGTACAGCATGGAGCTCATAACATAATTTATATAATGTGGTTTGTTAGGAGTATAATTTTTACCAGTTTATGAATTCATAAATGAGTGGCAGTTCTATTTTTCATTACCGAGAATATGATGTGAAAATGTAGTATTGCTTCCATTTATATCATCTTAATTTTATTAAGAAAAACAAGTCTATGATATTAAATAATCATATTAGAATTAACAGTGTGATTTGAAATTTACAGCATCAGGCTAACATGTATTTTATTTCTTAGTGTATTTAAATTTTTTTTTTTTTGATAGTGAATAGAGGTATCAAAGCAAAGGTAGTGTAGCTCAGACTGTGTGCTGGGAATCTGCAAAGTTGGATAATTGATATTGTTAGTCTATTACTTGTAGAATACCTCTACGGTGTGATTTGAGATACTCAGGAAGTGCTGTATTGGTGATCTGTCCAAATCGAAGAGTAACACAGTTACTGCAAAGGGTATGGTAGAACATGTCTCTCTGTTTATGACCTTAGATTATCTGGCTCTTTCTGGAAAGGAGGACTGTTTTAATTGAAGAAGAGTACTAAGAATTAGCACTTAAATAGGGCACACATCTATGTAGGCAGAACTAGATTGGCCTTTGTTTAGAATGTTACTGCATCCTAAAGTGACTAGATTGACTTTCACTATCTGGCGGTCACGTTTGTTATCATCTCACTTAAAGTAAGGCTATTTTATGTACCCAAAATTCATCGTGAAGCCTAAGGTGATATTTCACTGCTGTTTCAGAGCAGCTGAAACTGACGTATCAAGAGAAATATGCTATACATGTTAAGATACTGTGGACAGAGAAAAAAGTGTGTGGTCTCAAATATAAGCACCAAATTACAAGTCTCAGGAGGAATTGCACACACCAAGATGTGATGGAGCTTTTCATATTAGCAGCTCTGTGTTCCTGTGCTCCAGGTATGGAGCCAAGAGAATTGTTTACTAAACAATGGCAGATGATTCTCCTTTGAGAGGTTGGAGAGTTCTAAATAACATCCCCAATCTTATCCTATAGCATTACCCAGCAGCTAAAAATTACCAGGTACGTTTAAATGGTCATAGTTTACTAACTTGTATTGTTTATTCAATTTGGGGATTATGAAGTCTTCATGCTTTTCCTCCTGCTTCCTATAACTCTCCTTTGACCACCTCTTCTTTGTGCTTTTCTGCCTTGGAGCAGGCGCACTCAAGAGGTGGAACTCACACAGGTTCATTACAGGCCTTCTAGAAGTGCGAAGGGGAGCAACCATTTGTTGAATGCATTCTGTGACCCAAGCACACACTTCATTCAGTCTTCACAATAATCTTAGAAGGTAGGTGCTGTTGTTCCCATTTTACAGGCAAGGAAACTGAGGTCCAGAGAAGTTAAGTACCCAGTCCAAATGAAGGACCATCTGAAGTCCTATCCCTTATTTTTTCTCATTATTGCATGCTAAAGTGTTTAGTTATCCCAGCTGACTTCTAGTATAGAAAACAGAATTGAAAGGTAGGTTGGAACATCTGTTGAGTTAATACTTTGAAGGCAGAGGTAGCATTTTGCCCTCTCCATGGAGCCAACTCCCATAGCAGTGTTATCTGTCATGCTGCCGGCAAATATCTGTACATTGGTGAGAATGAGAACTGACTAGCGAAGAGGGTATCCAGGGAAAACTTTGGAAGGTGGTGATGTGATGTTGCTACAAGCACGCTTCTGAAAGTGGGTAAAAGACTGCATCAGTACCACCTGGGTGCTTACTAACAACGCAGCTTCCTGTGCCCCGATGTTGATTGACCAGGTCAGAATCTCTGGAGGTGTGGCCCAGGCATCTTCACTTCTAAGAAGTAACTTCTGGTGTTTCTGAAGCATACTGTCTTCTGAGGCTTATTGCTTTCATGTATGAAGCATGTATGAACCTGAGAGCACCTATACTTTGAAACTCCACGAGCTTGTCCACAAAGTCTGTTTTTCTCTGGAGAATTGTCTTCGCTTTCAAAATGTCCGTTTAATACCACCAATTGCCTGCATTTTGGTGCTCAGATACTCGAAGACATAATTAAGGCAATTTCTTCTTTAAAAGCTTACTTTAAAAGCTCACTGCACAGTATCTCATACAATTATACGGCTTGTTTATTTGTTGGTCCTTTTTCAAATACAAAGTGAAATGTTACCCTGAACAGCATCATAGTAAACTATAAAAATTATCTTTTGTGAAAAATGAAGTCAGGGCATACATCTGGGAATCCAACAAACTCTAAACTGCCTGTGTACAAAAATGTTTTTTAAGTTTGGAAACTGATAGCTGCCTGAAGGTCGCATATTTAAGGTCAGTTTCCCTGTTTCTTTCATTTTGGCCCTGTGGCAAAGCAAGGAAAGACTTCCTATGGAAAAAAAAAAGGAAAGAAAGAAAAGAAAACCCAACATTGGCCCTCCAATAACAAAGGAATAATAAAGATTGAGCCTAGAATTTCTTATCGTTCAGATATACTGTTCATTTGGATAAATTAGCATACAATATATTTCAGATTGAAAGGTCAGTGAATGTTGACCCATATCTTGAGACATAAGCCAAAAAAGGTAGTACCTTTAATGAAAGAAAACAAAATATTTACGTAAAGTGTTTAAAATTAAAAGTGAAGCATTGTTTTGTATAATAGCCTGAGTACCTCTGTGCAGGACATTTCTCTGAAGAGTCTAAAATGCCAGCTATATTTTTGTATGCATTTTCTCACCAACTTCTGGCCTCAGTAAAGGAAGTCAGCACATTTTGTCTCCTTGAAGTTACCATCTATCTTAGAATTTTTCCACGTTCCTCCTTCCTAGTTTTTGCTGAAAGAACTGAGGTAAGAGAGTTAATAAATAATAGACTAATAAAAACAGTTCTGGTAAACATTTATTGAGCAGTTACAGTGTGCCAGGCACCATGTTAAAGAGTTTATGTAGATTATTTCCTTTAATTCTGAAACAGCCCTATGAGTATTATTATTATCCTCACTTTACAGATGAGAAAAATCAACAACCAAAGCAGCTAATATTTATCGAGCATTTCCTATGTGCTGGGTGCTATACTATGCTATCCCCTATGTTATCTTAATCTTCAAAGTATTCTATTTGTGGTATATGGGTATTTATTTTTATTTCACACATGAGGGGATTGAAGTTGAGAGATGAACTGGCTAATTCAAAATGACATTAACTGGCAGATATTAGAGTTTCCATGGCCTCTTGATTCCCCATTCTACTTGATATTTGTCCTAAGCTGCAAGTAAAAAATCTTCCCATCTTGTTTATTCTTTCCATGTTTATACACCAAAGAAAAGACTAGTAATGTCTCATACATCCAGTGATCCATTTTAAGGAAACATACTCTTTTCCAGGGGACAACACTAACCTTGGAAAGATATCTTAGGATGCTTTAAAAAAAAAACCCACAACAAAAACATGCATTATAAGGTAGTGGTTGAGAGCATGTGCTTGAATTAGACTTCGGTTTAGGTCCTGCTTTACTAGCTGTGTGACTTTGGAAAACTGATCTCTCTGGCTCAGTTTCATCGTCAGTAAAATGAAGATAATGATAGCATTTTTGTGTACCTAGTTAGCTCTCAGTGAAAGGTATTAGTGGTGGGTGTTGATGTTATTCCTCCATTTAAATCCTTAAAAAGGTTTGTTTTTGCAATTCTTTAGTTGTTTGCTTATTTTATTTCTCAGCCCAGCCCTCAGCAGAAGGGTTAAATTAAAGTGAGAAGGCTAGACACCATGAAATAAGAGAATTAACATTAAAGAAAGAGAGCCATAAAACTGTCTTTAAACAAACAAATAATGGCTGCTTGTAATAATAACATTAAGTCAATTAAAAAAATGGAAATGTTCTCTAGTCTTTGTTTAAGGAGACAGTAAAGTATATTTTAGTGGTGTATTTTAGAAGATTCTCATTAATTAATCAAATAAATGTTTGTTGCTTGAAGTTAAATCAGTTTAAATTATCTGGAAAGTTTTCTTTCCTAAAATATCCCGTTTCACCACAGTGCTATATAAATGAGTTGTTACCCAAACCCTATAATGCTTTAAGTTTATTAGGGGTGACAGATGCAAAATGCTATGAGGGTCGTACATGTAACCACATAACATAGTGAGTTGAGCTTATCGTAGCTGAATTTGAGAGAGCATGTCCCCACCTAAAGTTGGCGTTTAAACACATTGTGCTGGCCAAACAGATGTGACTGGAGCCAGCATTCAGCCCAAAGTTCGTGACCCCTGGAATGGATTGCGTTCGAGGCCCTTAATGCTCACTAGCTGTGTGCGTGTTCACCTTGTGACATCTACCCCATTACCTGAAATAGTCTAAGTACCTTGGGAGTCAAGACTAAGCCTTAGACCTCTTTATGCCCCCCTTTCCTGCCCAGTGCCTGCATTAAATGGTTCTGCAACTCTTGCTTATGACAGAGGGTGTGTTTATTGGAAAGAAAACCATATCCATGAACTCCACCAAACAACATCCATGAAATTGTTTCACTGATACACATAAAAAGACAATGATGTTAGTATGTTTGGTGAAAATGTTCAAGAAACGAAAAGGTAATACTAGAGCCTAAAGGAGATTGTGTCTGCTGTCTATCCTACTTACCTGGGGGCAATGTAATCTAAGTGGAAAGACCATGGAATCAAAGAGATACAGATTTTAATTCCAACTTCATCATGTCCTTGTGCCTTTAGGAAAATTATTCATTCTCTACTTCCTCCTACTTCTGGAGATCCCCGTATTTTCTAGCAAGCTCAGTAAGAAACGCATTAAAAATGCATATTAGTTGAGGTACATCCAAGATCTAGTTGTGAAATGGCCCTTCAGAACAACAAGTCTGTCATACTGCCTGAACAAGTGAGGCAGTAATCCTAATTCCAATAAACAACTCCTTCTCTTTTTTTTTTTTCTTTTCCTTATTTTAAATGAAAGAGAACTAATGCCAGGGGCTTCCCTGGTGGCGCAGTGGTTGAGAATCTGCCTGCCAATGCAGGGGACACGGGTTCGAGCCCTGGTCTGGGAAGATCCCACATGCCGCGGAGCAACTAGGCCCGTGAGCCACAATTACTGAGCCTGCGCGTCTGGAGCCTGTGCTCCGCAACAAGAGAGGCCGCAATAATGAAAGGCCCGCGCACCGCGATGAAGAGTGGCCCCCACTTGTCGCAACTAGAGAAAGCCCTCGCACAGAAACGAAGACCCAACACAGCCATAAATAAATAAAAATAAATAAATAAAAATTGTATAACTTTAAAAAAAAAAAAAAAAAAAAAGAACTAATGCCAGAGTCTACTTTAACTTAGGTTTTATACTTTAACAATGTTCCCCCAAAGCTTCAGCATATGATAAAATAAATCGTTGAAGTGTTCGATTCTTTTTCTGAGTGTAACCTTTCATTTTCATCGATGTCTGCAGGTTCCTAGTGAATACTGTAGTTTTAATTCCATTTTATCTGAGTTACTTAAATTATAATACTCATTGTATTCTCTGAATCATTGGTTCCCAGATACCTGAGTTTAAAAAATCAAATCAAATAAATCAAGTGACGGGGGTACTGTTTTAGGCACTGGAAAGAGCATGCATCTCATAGGCAAGACAGAGAATGAAATCAGTGAGTACAGTGTAGAGGGATGCATTGGGTCAGGGAAGACTTTAATGTCCTGGTCTAATTATGGAAATTCCCAGATGAACAAAGGAAAACGCTAGCTGAATTTGACTTGGCTGGCAGTAGACTCTATTGCTGAATTATTTGAATGGTGGTCCCCAATCTTGAACCCCAATATTTGCATTTTCTCCTTGAAATGATTTAGCTCAACCATTTCATTTTAACAGATAAAATAATTGAGTCCCTGATGCGGTAAGTGACTTTTCCATGTTTACACAGCCAGTTAGTGGCAGAGGAAATATCTAGATTCCAGATCACTGTTGTACTTTGCTTCACTAACATACAATTTCCATGACCACAGGGACCTTGTATGGTTTGCTCACCACTGTATCTCTCTTTGGTGCTAATAGTAGGCACTAAATAAATATCTGTTGAATGAATGATTGATTTCTCTCTTGAGATTTCACAGCCTAAAAATCTTTTTGCTTTCCCTCACCTAATGATGTCTTTCTCTTGGCACAGAAAACTGATGAAAGTTGGGTAGTATTCCTGTAGCTCTTTTTCAGTTTCTGGTTTACTGATATACAGATCTAATTTATGAATATTTTCATTATAATCTTTGTCGATGTTTTCATAAATGTATAAATCAAGATATTCTTCATGTGCATTTAAATATCACTGACATTTGTCCTCTCTTTGCAAGAATGGATTTTGATAACAGCCAGAAGTACAGCAGTTTTCTGCTTCCTACAGTAAACATTTGTTTTGTGTCCATCGTGTTTTCAAGAATGTTTGGTTTATCTTAGTCCCTGATGTGTGTGTCCTCCAGGGAAACATGATGGCCTTATTTTAAAGCTCAGTTGAATTAACATCATCTTCATTTAAATTAGAAAATTTGCAAGTAATTACAGAACTAAATTACCTTTTACTTTATGAAATTAATTAATGTTTAAGATATAACTTGAAGGATGGCACTATGTTATTCTTGTGGTTATTTATGAAGATACAGTCATAAAATCATTTTATTGCCTTGTTTACTTTCTAGACAGCACTGGAGACATTTGAGACATTCTGTGTGATAGACTTCATATTTTTACCAGTTAGATTGTTCTGTTCAATTAATACTATTCCATTATTTTCCATGATGTCTTCTTGAAGTGAATTGTTTACAGTTACCTGTTTATTATACAGGAAAGTTTAAACCTCTCAGAGTGTCCTTGACGATTTTCCTCTGTTCATTCTATATGTTTACCTTTTGCCCATTCTCATCCTGCCTCCTCTAAAAAGGCCAGAACTTCCCATTTCTGCTTATCAATTGCTCTTCCCTACCTATATTCTACACACATACTATTAATATTTTAGTATGCATTTAATTACCCAATCATTTCTGAAGTACAATGCACTGTGCTGACATGGAGGTGACACCCATATTTAATAGTCTCAGAACTGTGCCATTCTCAAAATATAAACTTTGGAATATAAAGAAAATAAAATCTATTTCAAAGTGGAACTTTGGAATAAGTACCAAACTATCAAGAGTATTTATCTTGGGGTGGGATGTTGATTATAAGGTCCTACCCCTATTATCTATAATGGTAAAAATTTAGTAATACATTACTTTCATAATCAGAAGATTTAAAAATAAGATGTTTTCTGGTACCTACATCAAGAAATCCCTTGTCCTATATCTGAGTGCATAATATGTACAGGGAATGGGGCTATACATGTCAGGGCCGTATTTTTTCAAATATTTTAGATCATGACATAATAAGAAATACATTTCACATCACGTTGCATATTACACACATATACACATACATAACTGAAACAGATATTTCATAAAACAATACCCTTTTTAGCTATGGGTAATGTACACTAATATTTTCGAATCTTGTTTTTTAAAAAAAAAAAAAAAACGAAATTCCGGTCTTGATTTCTAAATTGATTTTACAGTCCATCTACAAAGTCATGATCCACAGTTTGTGTTAGGGATACACAGATAAATCCTCTTTAGTCCTGATTTACAGTTTGTGTATTCTAATGGGGAGCGTAAAACATGCAGACAAAGGACTTTACTGAGGTATACCACATACTGTAAAGGCTATAAGGTAGCATTTCCCAAAGGTCCAGCATTTATGAACCACAGCCACACTTTCCACCTCATCTATACCACCATCTAGTTTTATTTACTTAATATTTTTCTATCAATCAACTTTAAAAAGACTGAAATTTTGTATTACATGGCCTTGTCCTATGTGAAACCATGAGTTAGATGCTCCAGTTGTTTTTTCTAATACCTAAATACATAAGTAATTGTATAAATATTAAAGTAAAAAAGATTTTATGTACCACCAGCAGACCTCACACTCCTTGATAAACAGTTAAAAGTTAAGCACGTAATAGGGGTTTGGGAAACTAAGTCTGGATTTACAGAGAAGGTAGCATTTGGGGTGGGCCTTGAAGATCCAAGAGGTCACAAAGGAGACCATCCCCTGTGGATAGAGCATCGTGAACAAATGCGCAGTGAATAAAAAGTTGGTTGGGGAATAGCAAAATAGAAAGTTTAGCTACAGCATTGAACACAGGTGGGGATTTGTAGGAAGTAAGAAAGGAAAGGTAGACGAAACTTAAAGGACCGTGAATGCCAAAGAGGTGGGTCTTAATGTCATAGGCAATTAGAAGCTATTAAAGGTATATGAACAATGGGGTGATATAATGAAACCTATACTTAGGGAACATTATCCTAGCAGTAGTGTGGGAAAGAAACTGCAAAAAAAGGACTGATGTGAGTTATAATGTAATAAAAAAATTTGTTTTTAAATTAGACGTAGATCTTATGTCTTTCATTAGATCAAATAAGCAACCTTCCAGCCAGTCAAGAATTGCAGGGGGGTACAATGCAGGGGAAAAAAAATACCACCAGACCACCATATCCATTCACTGTTTGACTTTCAGCAAACCGTTTCCTCATCCTCTATTTCTTCTTTCAAATGGGGTGAATAATACCTGTCCTTCCTCATAGACCTGCTGAGAAAATCAAATGAAAAAAGTCTGAAAACGTTATGCAAATAAATGTAAAGTACTTTCTTATTGTATTTGAGCTTTTTGAGACAAAAAAGTGACCCGATGATAATTATGTTTTAGGAGGTGACTCTGGCCAATGGCATATACGACAGCTCAGAGGAGAAAGAGTGGTAAGGGAAAGCATTTAGGACACTATGGCAGCAGGCTATAGAAGTCCTAATTAAGGTTGAACTAGAGTTGTGGAATTAGGAATGAAGAAAAGAGGGCAGATGCAAGAGACATCACTGAGGAAGAATCAACAAGTCTTGGCAGTTCGGCTGTAAGGACAGGCAGTTGGGGGCATGCAGTGACGGGAGGGGTGAGGAGAAATCCTAGGTGGTTCCAGGGTTTCCATTTGAGTAAAAGGTGTCCCATTAACAGAAAGGAAAATTGAAAGGAGGAGTGGGTTTTGCAGGGAAGATACTGAGTTTTAAGGTATCAACAAAGTGCCCAAGTAATATTGTTGAGCAGGCAGCTGGAATTTGGGGACTGAAGCTTAAGAATGAGGTTATAGCTGAATATAAACATAAGTCGTCCTTGAAGTGATGATAATTTAAGCCTGTGTACTTCAAACTTTAGCCTTTTGAGTGCTACTTAAAAGCTTTTTGCCATACTTAACCAATACTTATACTCTTACTTAATATTTAAAAATCTGTTTTAAATTAACTCACTTTTTAAAAGCATAGCCCATTCTAAGGGACTTCCCTGGTAGCGCAATGGTTAAGAATCCGCCTGCCAATGCAGGGGACACGGGTTCGAGCCCTGGCCCAGGAAGATCCCACATGCCGCAGAGCAACTAAACCTGTGCACCACAACTACTGAGCCTGCGCTTTAGAGCCCATGAGACACAACTACTGAGCCTGTGTGCCACAACTACTGAAGCCCACATGCCTAGAGCCCGTGCTCCACAACAAGAGAAGCCACCGCAATGAGAAGCCTGTGCACAACAACGAAGAGTAGCCCCCGCTCGCTGCAACTAGAGAAAGCCCGCGTGCAGCAACGAAGACCCAAGGCAGCCAAAAAATAAATTAATTAAAAATAGATAAATAAAAGCATAGCCCATTCTAAATAATAATATCTGTGAAATCTGTGAGTTTGATGTGATGGCTATAGTTTTTTAAAATACCCATGAAAATAAATGCACAATTACCATATTTCATGATTGTAAGATGCACATCTTTTCACAATTTAACATTTCTGAAATTAGGGTGTTTTACAGTTGATGGCATCTTACAAACTCTGCTGGCCAGACAGTGGTGGAGATATACTTGTCATTGTCAGTACATGAGCCAATTTGGCGTGCGTGAAAAACTGCAGTCTCTCAACGTTTCAGTCAACAAACCATTTAAAGATCTTTAGAGAAAAGAATATAAGTTTTAACTGTTGTCTGAGAACCTGACTTTCTGGTACAAAGAAGAAAGCATGGAGACTTGCAGAATGAGTATCAGCACCATGGAAGAGAATCCCAGAGAGAGTAGTTAAGACACTTATGAAATGTCACATCCCTGATGCTCCTGATGGCTCCGAGGATATCAATGACCATGAGCTGAAAAGTGGTTCAGAAGAGTTGGACACTGATTGTGAGAACATTTTAGGAAAACCTTCACCCATTTGTTTTGCTTAAATCTCCCTCTGTGTATGCACAGGAGTGATGTATAAAAAAAACTCTCTAAGTGAGAAATCTAAAAGATCTTTTGAATAAATATAAAATTAAAATTTTAAGTGATAAGAAAGCATTGTGTCATAATTCAATTGGCAGCCGCTTTCTAAGTAGTGTATTTTAAATGGTGCATCTTACGGTGGATGCCGTCCAAGGTTAGATTAAACAAAGTATCCAAATAAAAAAATGTCAGTTCATGTTCCACTTAAAGTCATCTCATAAATACTACTTTATGGAAGCACATTTAAGCCAGGGGAATAAATAAGATCACCAAGAGAATATTTATACAGAAGAAAAGAGCCTTAGGACGCTGAGGAAAGTCTGCATTTCATGGGAGAAAGAGGAGTCAGGGTGTGCCAAGAGGGTGAGCGGATGACTCTTGGCAGTGCAGCATCATGGAAGCCTTAGAAGGAGAGGTTTTTTTTTTTTTTCAAGAAAGAGAAGTAACTGAGAAAAATCCAGTACTTCAGAAGACCTGGAGAGCATTCAAAAAGATAGGAAGTGGTGGCTTTGAGGAGTCAGAGAGCATGAATAGTGGGGAAGTTGGTCCTAGACTTCTCTTTTTAAGAAAAAGTGAGTAGAGAAATAAAAAGGTGAGGACTGATAAGGATCAAAGTTAATTTTTGTTCCCTTAAGCCTGAGAGCCCTGGGCATGTCTTGGGAACTTTTGGGAACAAGAGGTAGGAACTGGTAGAGACGTAGTGATGCCAATATGAAGGAAAGTAACTGCCCATTTCAGGACCTGAAGACGTGCAAAGGGGTGGAATCAACAGCACGCATTGAAGAGGTAACCTTAAACGCTTCCTCAGAAGCAGGGGTGAAGGAAAAGGGAGGTAGAGTGGATTTTGAATAATGTTGAGTTCCAAAGGAGAGAACTTCAGAAGGTTCGTCATGATCCCAAACAAGGAACCCCATTACACCCTGACAGTGAAGGACAGGGTCAAGGGCTTAGAAGGAGGTGGGAAAGGCTCAGAATAGTTGCTGTAGGAAATGTCAAGGGGACTCAGCACGAGCTGAGTCAGAAGTGGCTGAGTTACCATGAGTGCCCAGCTGAGGTCTGGGCGCACGAATTTGGAGCGGGCTCACTAGTGTGGTCCCGCAGGTCTCCCCAGGATTGCTTGGCAGACAGGAGTAGGAGCCAAGAAAGCAAACAGTGGAAAGTCGCCACCTGTTGAGAGCTGGCAGAGTAGGAATGACAGGAGGACAAAGAGGAGCGATGGTAGGGTAGTAGTGAGTGCAAAGTTGAAACGGCTAACCGTGGGAGGTAGGCCAGATGGGGAGGCAGTGGGAGGCCAAATCAGGGTGATGGACAGGAAGAAAAGGGGGGCCCTGGGTGATTGACACTCACAGTGTACACAGAGAACCAGGAGGCCAGAGAAGGAATGTGAGAATCCAGTTGGCTGAATGGAGATTTTGAGAACTTCAAGAGATTTTAAAAGTAGAAGACTTAGCAATAGTTATGTACCAGAATTATAAACGTACATGTCTTCTTAGAGGGCAGTTTATAGCCTGGTGGTTAATAGCAGTAGATTTGGATTTAAATCCAAGCCCAGCTAGCATTTACACACTCACTGTATGACCGCTTGGACATAAAATTTCCTTCCCCACATCCACTCTGCTTTGTTTCTTGGATGACAGACTCTTGTGTGGACCACACCAATGGGCTCCCTTGCCCTCTGGGTTCCAATTAGGTTCACCCAGTGGGGAGCACTGGCAGGACACAGAACACAGGGAGGAGAGTACGGCTGGGGTATGGATTCTGCCAGCTCTCTTCCTGTGGTATTGCACTGAACTGGCTGCATCTGTCTCCAAGGCCGTTTCTTTCAGAGTCCTGGTAACCACTTCCTGCCCTCCCACTTTAAGCCTAGCGGTGGTAACTTGCCCACTGTTAGCTTGTCTCAGGCTAATGTGCCAGGCCTTGTGGATTCCCACACCTTTTAAATAGTCTCTTTATTAAAGACTGCTTAAATTACCTAATTTGATTATGTGGTCTATTTTCTATTGGGACTCTGATAAAATCACCTTGGGCAAGTTACTTAGGCTTTCAGCCTCACTTTTCTCATCTGCAAGATTGAGATAATAGTAGTACCCACTTCATAGGTTTAGTAGAAGGATTAGATGTGATAATGTAAAATCCTTACACAATGCAGGACATATAGTAAGCCCTTAATAAATGATGATGATGTAGGATAGACTCTGGAATTTCCATTTATCCATGTATAGATTTATGGAGATCTATAGATCAGGGACAGAATGTTTATATTAGCAGGTAGCATTTCCTGCCCATCAGTGGCAGAATTGAAGGGGCAGATTGGAGAAGGAGAAACTCTCCAAACTCCCTCCTCCCAAAGGCATTTTAGATTGATGGATCACAACTTAATTTGTGGGAAGAAGAAGTGAAATATGCAAAATACTCACCACTACAATTGGAATATCTTTAACATACAATCTAAGTAAAGAATAGTGTGCTTGATGTGCAAGTGCAGCCTCAAGACAATTTCTCTGACCCTCTCCTCCTTGACACACCTTTCGTAGTCCCTGGAAATTGTAGAGCCGTCACTGGTCCTCTTGATTGTGGAGGCTTCTCTGGTTTTCCTGATTATACGGCTAATTGAAACCATTGAACGCATGGCTGTGCCTTTTAGGTGGCACAGAAGTAGTGGTTTTTAAAACTGGGTTCAAGAACGACTTTGGTGGAGGAGCAGCTCTGAAACTCTTACCTTCTTTCATTTGTTGTGACTGACTTAACAAGGCAATGCTTAGACTTGGTTAAGTGTTCCGAATTATTAATCCATAATAGCAATGCTGTCTTCTACTTGGTTAGAGCCTTATAATTTGAAAGTGTTTTTAGTCACATTTCAAAAGTGGAGACGTCGTCATGTTGTAAACATGAATCCTCTGTGAGGCCGACCACCAGGAAGCCACCATCATGCACCAGACTTTGAAGGACACCAGTGAGTATATCTGTCTTATTTATAACAACCTCCAGGAAAATAAAGACTGCAAACCTCCATCAACTCAAGTTGACCACTGACCGTGATACTCAGGAAGGGAGGCATTTTTGCTGATACATGTATTCACACATATTCACATGTATTCACTGGAGCACTTCTGTAAACTTCACAAATCGTTTAAATGGTCACATTTCATGTCCTATATGCATGTAGGCATCTTACAGAGATAAAGCCGGAAAGGGGCCATAGTAAAAGGGTAAGCAGTGATCAAGGGCAGGCTTCCCATGGCTCAGCTGGTGCTTTCATGATTCTCTTGTGCTTTTTGGCCCTGGGTGCTGCTGACAACAGCAGAGGATGCTTGTGGCTGTGCTCACCTGGGCACCATATGGGGTTTTAAACCCGGGGTAACAACTTCCGTTTGCTAAGTCTTGTTATTCACTCTCTCAGGTCCCTAAATTTGCTTTCGAAAACCCCCAAATCCGGACGCCCTTTCTGCATGGGATATATTTATGTGTATATCTGCTTTATCAGGAATGTGGTTGCATTCAGGTCTGTTGTCCTAAGCGCCTTTGTTGGTAGCTGCATTCCATGCAGTTCGGTCTTTCAGCCCCACGTATTTACTAACTATTCAAATGCCTTGTGGTATTCACACACAGATTATGTAAAATAAAAAAAAATACATTATTAAGGCAGTGGATGCTGTGAATGGATTATTACAATTTGCCTATCATGGTAATGGCACCTGTTAGAGGTGTGATACAAAAGGCAGTGACAGGCAGTGTAATTTAGTAATTGTGGCCATTGTACTGTATGGCTGATCAGTTCACCAGGCAAGTACAAAGGAAGCAGTGTTATAGCAGAGCAGGGGTGGGTACGCTTAATAGAGAGAGCTAGTTGTGTACTGAAAGAGACTTTTGGTGGAGGGCTAACTCCCAGGGGGCAACTTCGAATGAGTTGAAAAGAATGAACAAAAGTACAAAAATGGTACAGGTTTTCCTATTTCAGCTCTTAAAGTGACAGACGAGTTATGTTGGTGCACGTTGCCAGCACTTTCTCCTACTGCCAGAGTAGCTTTTTTTTCAAAATACTACAAGTTGCCTTGTCATATGGCAGTCACATCTAATGTACCCTTTTCTTCTCCTATATGTAAAACATTCTGTGTCAAAGTTCAGATCTAACTGGCGTAGGGGGGCAAATGCACTGAAGTTTGAGAAAACCATTTGTTTACAGTCTACAACAGTATTTAAAGAGCACGTAACTGCAGATTCAGAAAAGATATAAGTTTATAAATCCTCTTCCTCTATTAATTTCCCTGCTCTCCTTAGCATTATTTTAATGTCATGGGTGGTTTTGCTACTAGTCTGAAAATTCTAGCGTACTACCAGTCAGTGTAATTCAGGCTGAACTTGGGCATCAGAATGGGTTACAGAAATTAATAGGAAGAATTTATAAAGTATATTTTTCTCCTTACCTCAAGAACTCATGAAGTCAAGCCGTTTCTCATGGCTTTACTGAGAAATACTTGAGAGGAGAATGAGGGAAAGCACAATAAAAAGGACCAAATATGCCAAGATGACTTTTGTATCTCAAAATAGTATGTCCTGTGTTCCCTGATGTCACATGGACCACCATGCATCACTCCCCTGTGATGTCAGGCAGAGTATACCTGTGATGTCAGGTAGAGTATAGAATGTGCCTTTGGAAATAGCAGCTTCCTCCACCTGTCTCTTAACTTGCTTTATTGTCCCTGTTCAAACTGTGATTGACAACAAACTGAGCTTTTCGCAGGGTGGATATTGAATACTTTTTATGGGCCAGGCAATGTACCAAGCTCTTTATAAGCATTTCCACATTTTATGTTTGCACCAGTCTTTGGAGTATAGGTAGAATTACTATCCCCACTGAACAGATAAGGAAACAGAGCCTCAGGGAGGTTCCATAGCGTCCTTCTATGCAGTGAGTTGGGATGATGTATTCACATTCTCTCCATGTTTATATATGTTTTTATATATCTCTAGAGAGGGAGACAGATATGTAGAAAAACAGTACACTTAGTTCTAAGTATCCATGTTATATTTGTAGTGATGGTTGACAGGGTTTTGAAAATAGAATTGCGAAAAATTAGTCATAAGATTCCAGAATCTTATCATGGAATAAAATATGAGCATTTTGTCCCACAATCATTTTAGTAGCACGGGCTACATGAACTAAGTCCCTTATTAAAGGTGGATCAACTTGTAGAATATATAATGCTACTGGGAGCCAGCCCAGTTTTAATAAAGGGCCACACAGAAGAAAATGTATGCTACAAAATGTCGATTCACATCTCAACTTGTATAAATAGTGTTGCAGACAGTACTAGACATGTGTGAATGGGTGAGGTAGGCCACTGTTCTGAATCACTCATGCAAGGGCTTTGGCCATCAGCCTGATGCAACGGGCGTGCCACTTAAGAGGGTGCCAGCTGAATAGATGGAGTTGTATGATATTTAAAACATGATTTTGTACTTGTGCTGCATAGAACAGCGATTACAGCTTGTTACTTTTCTTTGCGCCAGTTTTGACATCTGAACATTTTTAACTGAAAAAGAATGTCATTTTCATGAAAGAACTTCCTGTACAATAAAGTTAGCATTTATAGTCATCCTAACATATGAAATGATTTGATAAGCTTGAATATTCTAATAGGCAGAAGTTTCCTTTTTCTGCTTCCTAGAAATCATTCCAAAGTTTGCAGAGTAGCCATGGGGAAAGATATGGGGGTTTATTTCTGGCATCAAGTTGTACAAAGAAACAACAAAGTTACGGATTTTGGGGGGAGGGTGCTTGTGTCACGCGCCCTCCTCCGCCTCGGCATCATAATTCAGTAACTATGGAAAGAATTAGCCTACTGACAGAGTGCATGTAAACAGTATTCTACAACTGTAATCTAGCACTCAAGCAGAGAAAGCATTGGGTGTTTTGGACAGACAGAAGCAGAATCAGGTATCAATATTCTCTAGTTTAAAGACTGCACTTACGTTTGATAAAACCACCTGGGTTTCCTCAGCGGCTGAGGTCAGGGATGGTGGCCGCAGACCCGTGTGCCCATCAGACTGCTAGAGTCAAGTCCTCTGTTTGTGTACAGTGTATAAATGGGAATGTGGGTAAACACTGCCCTCTCCAACCGCATAATTACGTCGATTGCTGAAAAAACCCAGAAATGCACCAAAATATCACAGGGAAGCTATTTCTAACACGACTTTGCTCTTTATGGCTAAGTGGCAGCCACTGTTTTTTTTTTTTTTTCTTCTAAATTATGTGTTCTTGTTTCAAGCATTTAGATGATGCAAAACAGATTTTTGTGGCAACATTCTTTTTCGCAGCCAAAAAAGCATTCAAGGAAGAGCTGTACTCCGCCCAAGTTGCTATTTATTCTCAACCTTTTGTGTTATCGGCGTAAACTCATTTCACTTAAAAAAGAGAAATAACCTACTTTGGATTGTTTTTTAGAACTGCTAATAATGCCAGTAAAATATCTAACAATGATGGGAAGTGGAAGTCTTTAAATGATCAGTCAGAAAGGAAGACGAATAAATGAACATAATAGGTGCAAAAAATAATAACCTTTCTCTTTATGGTTTTTCAGAATGCTCAGAATAAAGCAGATTCTTTCCAACAGAGACCTACTAATTCTTCATCCATAAAAAAAAAGGGTAACTTTGTGATTGCCTATGACCTCTAATCTCAAAAACAAGTAATAGTTTTATTATCAGTCTTTTAACATCCACTTCCTTATCTCTCTGTCCTCCTCTCCATTTTTTTCTTTTCTCTGTCTCTGCTGCTTTTCTCTGGATCCCTCCCCCTCCTCTCGCCAATCTCCTTAGAAACAATTGCGGTTAGCAGAGTCGGAAGTCAAAACAGTTATTCTCATAGCCATGGTAAAAAAGACCAAAGTAAACAAATTCACAATTTCTCATTTCCAACATCTCCATTTTGCACGTCCTATTATTATGGCACTTAGTTTTAGGGTAACCACTGGTGATTTAGTTGTCTAAAAATGGCCAGTGGTTTTTTAGCAGCAAACATGTTTTATTCTTTCACGGACCTTGAAATTTAAACTCAGAAATTCCACATCCATACACTTAGCTTGTCCTAGCACCATCCATTTATATACGTAGGTTCCTGTTTTTCATTTGTTTGTCTGACCTTCTTAGGCTTTAGATTTAGGATCTGAGTAGGCTATCA
Source organism: Balaenoptera ricei (assembly GCF_028023285.1). Lineage (NCBI taxonomy): Eukaryota > Metazoa > Chordata > Mammalia > Artiodactyla > Balaenopteridae > Balaenoptera > Balaenoptera ricei. The sequence continues at coordinate 17,884,609 of NC_082654.1, read as the reverse complement.
TATGTTTCAATGGGCCCTGATGCCCATTGATGAATATCTCTTTTAATAGGTATTATAGTCAGTTGTTGCAAGAATACTTCAGTTACATCAAATTTGTTGGAAATTATTACCTTTCTGTTTCTGGTGTTTCTAAATTCGTTTAACACATTTAATACTTGTCATGTACCTACCATCGCAATAGTTACTGTGAAAACCTCAGAGGAGTATATTTTCGCAAGAGTCTATAACACAGGAGAAAGAAAGTTAAACAATATCAGACTAAAAACTGGGATGGAAACTGGCACAGAGACTAGAAAAGAATATGACTAAGGGGAAGGAATTGGAAAGAATATCAAGGGAAAAGGACCTAGCTCTAACTGTTACGCATTAATGAAGAGGAGAAAAGAAAGTTAATAAACTTTGATGAAGGAGAACCTGTAAAGTGGTATGTTAAATGGAATGCTCTGAAATTCGATATCAAAAGATACCTTTGCAGAAAATGTTGAAAATTTAATACTATTAAGTTACACTTCTTAGAGAACTAAATGTAATGAGCACATTATCTAGGGCTGCTCCCATAATTTGGATAGCTTAATTAGTAAATGCACAAATACAGCTGTACTCAGAATTAGATTCCAACTGGTATAACTGAAATTATAAAAATGTATTACAAAAAAGTAGTAGGATTTTTTGAAGGTTATTTTTCCCTCAGTGTTTGAGAGGAAAGTGACTTTTAGACTTGCCTTCTTCCCCTCCCTCCAAATTCCTGAACTGTTTTAAGTGCCTCTGATGCTTTCTTACATTGTTAATGCATTGTTTTAATCAGGAGAAGGGTGTTTGTGTGTGTGTGTGTGTGTGTGTGTGTTACCCTTAAATTGTGCTTTGTTGGTTTTAGTAAAGTTGAAAAGCCACGTCTTTCCCATTGAAATGAAATTAAAAACCACTGCAGCTCTGATGTCATGAAAGAAAAATGAGGGGGATTTAGACAGGAAAATTGTGCAAAGAAAACTTTATGAGGCTTTTAAAGGAGCTCATACAGTGTCTTCTAACTTGAACTAAGCTGCAATTGTGTGTTCAGTGTATGTGTCTACATTGAATGTATTTTTATGAAAAGAAAGAGTAGACAAGCAACAGAAATATATATGGAAATATGAGTGGCCTGGAGCAAAAAGCAATAAATATAGTTTGTTTTTCCAGCTCCTCCAAAAAAGCTGTAATTTAGGCCATATCATTACAAAGTTTTTTTCCTTTTGAAAAAAATGACTAATTTCTAAAGCAAATCCATACTAAGAGTAGTACATGTAATAAGTTTCAGAGTATTACTTCAGGATAGTATGTACATAGAAATATCACTTGTTGAATGTTTGAAGTCATTCAGTGAAAGACTGAAAATGTTATGTTGTAACACATTTGATAATTATGCTTATTCAGTTAGGAGCTACTTTTATGTTTTCCTTTGAAAAGAATGATAATACCCTCTTATAAACTGAGAGCATAAAGAAGGATAGGCTGTGTTTCGTTCTGAATGGTTTAAAGGCAGGCTCTTTCCTGAGTCTTTCTTAGAACTGCAGGTAGGAAGTAGCGGTGAGTAGTAATGCATGAACCATAAGTTTTATGAGCTCTGCCAGTCTGTACGCTTCACACAGTCTGTCATTGTGTAGGACTTTAATGCATTATAATATGTGTTCAACACGTCCTCTTAACTGGCAGCATTAACTTCCGTGCACGTCATCACTGTGTCGTGAGTTTGTTTAATCACATTGCTCCTTTATTCCAGGCTTTGTCCAGCTCTCTTACCTCCCCTCTCACCTTCAGTCATGCTCAGAACCCAGTTCCTGGCAGGGAGGGAGGTATTTATTTCAGTCACAAGCATCCCTGCAGCTTTCTATAATCACTTTGCCTGTAGATTTCAACCCTATGCTTCTTCATCTTTTCTTTTCTTCAGAGTTTTATATTGAAAGGGCAAATGTGGAAGATTTTTGCTTCTAAGGAAACTGTTTTATTTGCCTTAATTATTGTGTCTGAGAACTGGTTTGTCTTTATAAAATTAAAACCTCTTTTCCCTTAGAAATGGAGGAGGGCGGAGGAGGGGAAATGAATTGCAGAGAATAACATCTGACTTATCTAAAAATAATAGTAAGGGGAATAGCTAACATTTGTCAAGCACTCACGATGTTTAGACAATGTTCTTAGTACTTTACATGTGTCAGGTCTTCACAACAACCCTCTGAAGTAGGTATCATTTTTGTCCCCATTATAAAGGAAGCCGCAGAGAGTTTGGTAACTTACTGAAAGCAGCACTACTAGAAAACGGTAGAGCAGGGATTTAAACCAGCACTCTGACATCAGAATCTGAATTCTTGACCAGGAAATTATTACTACACACACAAGTATTAAGTCATAAGAGAAAAAAAATTATGTTGTGAAAGCCTGAATTTATTTCACGAGAATTGCAATGTGCATTTCCTTAAAGATGATGATTTATAGTTTTCTTCCTTTTTATAGATTTAATGTGTATAGGGATTGAAGGGCCAAACCTTAATGTTAGGGTGCTATTTAAGTGTAGATTTCTAGTTGTCATGATGCAATATTTTTGTACTCAGGTTATGAACTCAGTAACTGAACATAGCTTACTTTTCCACCAGGTTGTTTTTGCCCTAATTTCTATTAGGGGTATTTGAGTCCTAGCCATGTTTCTGATGTTTAGCAAGAGATGAAAGTTGGTAGCCACTCAAAAGCCTATACGTGGGTGAGTTGATATCAATAATTTTTTTTATTACTCAGAGATGATAATGAAAATGTATGTTTAGTGAATCAGGGAAAGTTACAAAGAGGAAAATAAGAGTATCGGATACACACACATACACACACAGAGCAAGGGTCTATTTCTCTCTATATGTGTGTATGTGAAATACATACATATTATATATATATATATATATATATATATATATATATAATTTATTTCATTAGACTGTTTATTTATTTATTTACTTATTTATTTCATTAGACCAGAGATTGGGAACAAGAACAGAAGATATGCCCAGGATAATAATTAGTGTACAGAAAGATAGCCACAACTCTAGAGAGAAGTAGCTTCAGCTAAGGTATCTCTGTTCTGGGCTGTAATGGCATTCACAGGCATTCAGCTTCCTATTGTATTCTCAGAATTAAGTTACAAGAGATATTTTCTGAAACAATTTTATATTTCTTAGTATATGAAATTTACCTTCTCAGAGCCATAACCACCTCTTGCTGTCAAGATAAAATCCAGACATCTCAGGCTGGTGTTCAAGACTCTCAAGCTCCTTCCCCATATTTCGCAACATCTATGCTCCAACCATATCTGATTATCTGATTATCCTGCAAATTACTTGGCATGGTGGACAGAATGGACCCCTGAAGATGTCCATGACCTAATCCCTGGAACCTGAGAATATTTTACAATACATGGCAAAAGAGACTTTGCAGATGTAATTAGAGAGCTTAAGATAGGGAGAGTTTCCTAAACTTGATGGGCCCAATCTAGCCACATGAGCTCTTTTAAGCAAAGAACTTTCTCTGACTGGAGGCAGAAGAGAATTAAGCCAAAGGAGAAGTTGGTGAGGTTTGAAGTGTAAGAAGGACCCAGTGTACCTTTGCTGGTTTAAAGGCAGAAGGGGCAATGTGATGAGGAATAGACAGTGTAAGGGGCTAAGAGAGGTCTCTGGCTGATAACCAATAGAAAAGCAGGGACCTCAGTCCTACAGCCACCAGGAACTGAGTTTGGCCGACAACCTGAAAGAGTTTCAAAGTAGATTCATCTCCAGAACCTCCAGAAATGAATGCAGCCCTGGCAACACCTTGATTTTGACATTGTAGGACCCAGAGCAGAGGAAGTAACCATGCCCACCTGGACTTCTCACCTTTAGAACTGTGCGATAATAAATTTGGGTTGTTTTAAGCCGTAGGTCTGAGGTAATCTTTTATAGCAGCAAATGCCCTTTCTCCACCCTTTCTAACTATCAACATCTGTTCATCCTCCAAGGCTTAACTTGAATGATATTTCCTCCATTAACACTTCCATGAAAGTCCCAATCAGAAAAACCACTGCTCCATCTGTTGATGCCATTGGGTTTCTGCCTGTGCAGTGTCATTTCTTCATTAGGCTTTGTGATGCATTTAGCTGTCTGCGTTCATCTCTGCCCTACTAAATCATAGCACTTGGAGTCTATGCTTTGGTTTATATCCATGCATTATTTGATATAGTACTTCATACACAGTAAGTGCCCAATTCCATAAATGTTGCATTGTGAATGTCATCCTCAGAGAGCCTATAAATGATTAGACATGGTGCCCATATACATATACTCAATCTGCAAATTATGGGCATACAAGGCAAAAAAAAAATGTTCTTACCCTCATGGAGTTTACTGTCCAGTGGAGGAAAGGAAGATATTAATGATGTAATCCTGTCAATAAACCTAAAATTAAGCTCATGAAGGAAAGGGATATAGTGCTGTGATACAGTGCTTTATAATCAAGTTTTTATCAAATGAAGGACTATGCAGCTTTAAGGAGAAAATTCATAGCCATCATTTCAAATAGATTAGAAATAGAGACAAGCATCTTATACAAAGAGTGAAGATGATCTTCTTTCCCATCTTCTTAAATGATGCAATGAGAAGTGAAATTAAGCTGCAATCTGAAGAGTTTAGGTCGGACTAGGAGTTTTCAACCCTGGCTCAACGTTACAATCAGCTGAGGAACTTTTAAAAATTACTGATGCTTGGGCCCCACCCCAGGCCAGCTGAGTCAGAATCTCCAGGGTGGGGTGTAAGCAACAGTATTTTTTAAAGCTCCTCAGCTACCTCAGATGCCAGTGAGGACTGAGAACCACTGCTTTAGTATTTCCGGTGCATTTTCAGATGTCTTGGTCAAAGATAGACAGGGTTGTGAAGTGGAGGCAGTGAAATCCCCTTCCTCAGGAGGAGCTCTGCAATAGGATAGGAAAAGCCTCCTCAGGTATCAGTGTTTCTGTCTAAAAGCAGGCCGGTGCTGATTGTCTCTTGTTTTCTATCTCATAACATTTATTGGAATTTTTACTATAAAAGTAAGGGTTTTTTGTTTTTTTTTTTTAATAAATATTTTCTAATTTATTTATTTATTTTTGGCTGTGTTGGGTCTTCATTTCTGTGCGAGGGCTTTCTCTAGTTGTGGCAAGCGGGGGCCACTCTTCATCGCAGTGCGCGGGCCTCTCACTATCGTGGCCTCTCCTGTTGCGGAGCACAGGCTCCAGACGCGCAGGCTCAGTAGTTGTGGCTCACGGGCCCAGTCGCTCCACGGCATGTGGGATCTTCCCATACCAGGGCTCGAACCCGTGTCCCCTGCATTAGCAGGCAGACTCTCAACCACTGTGCCACCAGGGAAGCCCCGTAAGGGTTTTTTTTAATATAGAAAATTTAAGAAAAATAGAAAAGCACACAGAGGAAAATAAAAATTACTCATAATCCCACCAACCACTCTAAACATTTTTGGCAAATATTCAAGCGTCACAGGATGGTGGATGTGTGTATGTGTGAACACATTTATGTAGAACATGTGGTCACCCTTTTTTAAACCCGGTCACATCACACCATGCATTTGTTATCATCCTCTGTAAACATTCAAGTTTGTAACCCTGAAATATATTTTTATATATATATATTTTTTTAAAGCCAGCTTTTAAAAAAATTAATACTGTATGAAGACTTTTCCATATCGTCAAATATTCTGCTGAGAAAAAAATTAATGGCTACTACTTCATCCTAAGAATATATCATACATTTATTTAACCAGATTCTTATTGTTGGACATTTTGTGTTGAATTTTTTTTTTTTTTTTTTTTACTATTCTAACATTGCAGTAGGGATACTTTTTCATAATTCTTTGCATAAATTTCTGGCTATTCCTTTTTTTTTTTTTTAAGCAATTTTTTTTTTCAAATTGCGGTTTTTCTTTTTTTTTTTAATTAATTAATTAATTTACTTATTTTTATGGCTGTGTTGGGTCTTCGCCTCTGTGCAAGGGCTCCCTCCAGTTGCGGCAAGTGGGGGCCACTCTTCATCGCGGTGTGCAGGCCCCCCACCATCGCAGCCTCTCCCGCTGTGGAGCACAGGCTCCAGACGCGCAGGCTCAGCAATTGTGGCCCACGGGCCCAGCCGCTCCGCGGCACGCAGGATCTTCCCAGACCAGGGCTCGAACCCGTGTCCCCTGCATTGGCAGGCAGACTCTCAACCACTGCGCCACCAGGGAAGCCCTCTGGCTATTTCTTAATGATAAATTCCTAAGAGTGGAATAACTGGGCCAAAGAACATGAATATTTTCAATATTTTTTATCTGTAATACCAAATTGTCTTCCAGTAAGCCATAATAGGTTAATAATTTGCCTTTCCCAGGACTTCCCTGGTGGCTCAGTGGTTAAGAATCTGCCTGCCAGTGCAAGGGACACGGGTTCAATCCCTGGTCCGGGAAGATTCCACATGCCGTGGAGCAACTAAGCCCGTGCTCCACAAATATAGAGCCTGTGCTCTAGAGCCCACAAGCCACAACTACTGAGCCCGCGTGCTGCAACTACCGAAGCCCGCGTGCCTAGAGCCCATGCTCCACAACAAGAGAAGCCACAGCAATAAGAAGCCCATGCACCACAACGAAGAGTAGCCGCCGCTCACTGCAACTAGAGAAAGTCCGCGCACAGCAACGAAGACCCAGTGCAGCCAAAAATCAATCAATCAAAAAAAATAATAATAATAATAATTTGCCTTTCCCAAAACCTTCACTCATACTGAGCAGAAGATGCACTTGTGGCTTTTGTTGCATTTATTTATCACTATTAAGGCTGATATTTTATCTTATGTTTATTAATCATTACAATTCTTTCGCTTTTGCTTTGAAAGTTAATTTTTTTCTGTAGATATGTTTGTGTTTTTCTTCATGATTTACATAAGAGCTCTTCTAGTAACCGTTTGTGTACTTTTTTCGAATTTGTCAGTAGGCTTTCTTCAACTGTTCTTAAAGTACTGGCATTTTAAATTTGATGTGGCAGAATCTTTCTTTTTTATTATTTTTCCCTTGGAATTTATGTTCAGAAAAGCCTTCCCTGCTGTAAAGTAAGACCAAAAACAAAATCATACTTTCCTTCTAATTCCTTTATAGTTCTATATTTTACTTATTGGGTTGTTGTCTGGTTCTCATTCTTTGAAGCTAACTTGAATTGCAAGTTCAAGAGTGAAACATCTGGAAGAGAGTCTGGACTCTACCACTTACTCTTACCTGTGAGAATTGATTGAACCTCTGTGGGTCTGTTTTCTTTGTCTGTAAATGTAAAATGTAAAACAACACATGAGGACTAAGTGAGGTAACATAAAATACTGAGCACAGGGCCTGGCACATGGCACATAGTAAATGCTAACAAAACAAAACAAAAACAAAAAACCAACAAACACAAAACCCGATTTCCTCTAGTTGCTTTCTCCAGAGTAACATTATCAGACTAGCCTTTGAGGATTCAAGACTCAGTCGGTTTTCCCCCAGTGCATTGTGACATCTTGACTTTGGGTTGTCTCCAGTTTAACCCCTTTCTCTCGGGTCTCTCTAATTATCTAAAGCGTATGGTTGTATTGTCATTTATGCAACTAGTTTATGTACCATTTATTGCAGGCCTCTTCCTTCTCTTCTGAATCATTGTTTTCCTTCTGTTCAGTCTTCAAATGTACCTTTCTATTCTCTTTAGCCTTTGACTGACATTTCTGTGAAACATTTTGTGATGTGCATTTAGAACACTATGTAAAAATAAACTGCATTGTGTTATTTAAATATTTAGAGGCCTTTGTAGCCTTGCAGGCTATTTTTAAAATGACCTTTAAAACCATTTGCAAGGAAGACAAAAGTAATGGGGGAAAGCATAACCTTTTAATGTTTCCTTCATTAGCAGTGTTCTCTCCCTTGAATGTATTGCCTTGCTTTGATAGCTCATAATGTAGGATACATCAAAGACCCAAATAATGGAGAACAATGGAGAACAATTTTTAAAAGCTTATTTTGTATTATTGCTGCTGCCATTAGGTGTCAGATTGAAAAGATCCCTTTCTTTTAATAACTTGGACTCATGATTGACTTTCTATGTACTGGAGACCCTCTCGGTAATGCTGGTACGTAGTCATACATGATTTGGGCTTATCCAGTTTTCTCAGGCTTTGCTTTTATGAAATGATTTTTATTTTTGAGAGGAGAAACTCAATTTTATCTGATTTAGTAAAAACAAGAAGCCAGATTGTAGTAAGATTCTGCCCTATCCCTTCCTTCATTCAATCCTCCATTCACCATTTCTTCAAAACACACCAGTTACTCGTTGACAGTGTCCTAGGTCTGGACCCAGAGCAAGAGCCACTCTTCCAGAAACTTCCTTGAGAAACAAGAGTGAGCAAGACAGGAGGCCAGGACCACTTCAGAAAGCCAAGGTTTGAATGCCCAAGAAGGCCTAAAACAAGAAGCAGCTAGCAGGGTAGAATTTAGGGATGAGTGAGGCTGGAGTGAGATGGGAAACAGAACACAAGGAAGGGTATGATTGGGCTAAGAGCATATTAGGCTAGAGAAAGCAGACAGCCAGAATGTGGGGTCTCTGTGCTATTGGGTGGATGGGGGACAGGCAGATTAGAATGACTTGCTTTCTTTATTTTAAAATGGAATCAGGTCTTAGAGAAGATACTACCCTTTGATCTTGTAGTTCAGCTAGGGCATATATATATGTGTGTGTGTGTGTGTGTGTATATATATATATATATATATATATATATATATATATATATATACACACACACACACACATATATGAGAAGTTAAGTATTAGGGCAAAGCAGTATATGATGAATGCCAGTGAGTGGACAGCCAATAAGTGCTAGAAGAGAAGGCCTTTGTGGAGGGCTTTCAATACCACAGACTTTGTTCTATGCTCAGAAAGAATAATAATATCCCAGCGCAGGGCCTGGTACATAGAGGGCAGCTCAATAAGTATTTTAAAATAAATTATGCTGTGTTATACATTCATTATCTCATTATAATTATGAAGTAGGTACTACCTCATTTTATAGAATCAGAAACTAAGGTTTAGAGAAACTAAGAATCATGTCCAAGGTCATGCAGCTGGTGTATGATGAAGCAGGTTTTAAATCCAGGGTGGTCTGACTCAGAGCCCTAGGTATTAACCACAACAATTGCAAAACATTTCTGAGAAATGAAATGTTTGAAAACAATGTGTAGTAGAGAGAGTAATGCCTCTCTCCCTCAAGATGTCCTGTGAATATGTATTTTGATGGCAGAAGGGACTTGGCAGGTATGACTGTTAATGATCTTGAGATGGGAAATAACCCTGGATTATCTAGGTCGTCCCAATGGAATCACTAGAGTCCTTATCAGAGGGAGGTAAGAGTGTCAGAGTCAGAGAAGGAAAGGTGATGATGGAAGCAGGGGTCAGACAGACAGATTTGAAGATACTGTGCTGCTCACTTTGAGGGTGGAGGAAGGGACCTCAAGCCAAGGAATGTTGGTGCCTCTAGAAGCTGGAAAAGGCACAGAAACACATTTTCCCCTAGAAGCTCTAGAAGGAGCACAGCTCTGTCAACACCCTGGTTTCAGTCCAGTAAGATCCATTTCAGACTTCTGACCTCCAAAACTATGAGAATAAATTTGTGTTCTTTTAAACCATTAAATTTGAGGCGATTTGTTATAGCAGCAGTAGGAAGCTAATACACAGTGCTTCAAAAGGATTAGTTTAGCAATGAAATAACAGAATGAATCAACACAGAGAGACTGAAGAGAAAACCACAGAGGAGGCTGTTGCAACCCTCCGGTGACCTGGGACTGTGTTCTTTCTTCACCTTTTATTTCCTTCCTAACATAGACTGTGTCTTTTGGGTTGACCAGTTGTAGTTGGGTCAGGCAAATTTTCTGCTCATTTTTTCTTATTAACAGCCTCACTTGAAAATAAGTGAAAGAATTATTCTTTAGGAAATTGTGGAGTTGTGGGGGGGGATTAACTAATTTTATTATTAAGGGGGAAAAATGATGATTTCTCATGTCTCCCCAAATCTTCCTTTTAGCACATGTGTGTATGACATACATTGAGTAGGAACCTATATTGGGCTGGCTTTTCCATTGAGTCTGCAGCACAAAGTTGGCCAGGACAATATAAAATACATTTTTATTCTTTTAAGGATCTTGTGTGGTACAGCTTGGGAGTGAGGACAAGAGATAAAGAAAAAGGTGGCAAATAATGGGGAAGGATCCCTTTCAGTTATACATGGAAAAAACTTGGCTGCATTTTGGAATTTCTAGAGGAAATCACAGACATGCTGTCTAACATACAATGACAGAGGTGATCTCTAAATTAAACATTCATGTTCCTTCATATGACTATTTGCTGAAATATTTATGGTAGAATATACTTTATTCTTTTTTATGATTAAAGTTTGACCAAAATGTGCATGCTTATTTATGCCTCTGGGATTAGGGTCAACTGTTGATGTGATAGGCAACAGATTAAAGTGACTTTATTTTTTAAAATCAGTTAACTTTAATAGGTTATAAGTGGGCTTTAAAGTATACCAGTTAATGTTAACCTTATAGCCTCAAAGCATGTATATGTATAAATAAATTGCAGCTATATTCCCATAAGTCTCAAATATATGTCTCCAGCTGTAGGCTTTTATTTAGCTACCTACTTGACATGTCCAATTGAATGCTATTTGTCAGCTCAAGCTTAACGTACCCAGGACAGACCTCTTGTTTTCCCCACCATCCTTCTCTTCCTCCAGTGTCTTCCATTTCAGTTAATGGTTTTACCTTCCATTTAGTAGTTTAACCCAAAACGTTGGAGCCAACTTGGATTCCTCCCTCTATCTCACACCTCATATCCAATCTATCATCAAATACAGGCTCCACCTTCAAAGGACATTCCAAATCTGCCCACTTCTCTTCACCACCACTGTTACCATTCTGATCCAAGCCCCCAGCACCTCTCCCCTAGGCTGCTATGGTAATCTCCTAATTGCTCTCCTTTCTACAAGCGCCCCAATACAGTCTTTTTTATCCTTATTAGCAGCCAGAGTGATACTTTGCAAACTTAGATCATGCCATCCTCTGATCAGAACAGCCAGTAACTTGTATCACATTTGGCATAAAATCCAGTCTTCACTGTATATGGTCCACACGGCCTCCCACTATTTGGCCACTTGTCCCTCCAACCGTAATTCCTACCACTTTTCTTTACCCATTTCTCTGAAATGCCTAGCACGTTTTTGCCACAATGTCTCTGTTCTTGCTATTTCTTCTGCCCAGAAGCCCTGCTCCCAGATATTCCCTATGGCTCACACTTGCTTTGTTCAAGTGTGGCGTCCCCAGAAAGCTCTTTTCCTGACCACCCTGTCTAAAATACTATCTCTTTCATTCTCCCCTTACCCTACGCCTATCACTACCTGACTTTGTAGTCTAAGATTTTTGTTTATTGTCTTTTTTTTCCCATCAGAAGGTAAAATCCGTGAGAACGGGTCTGTTTTGTTCTCTGCTCTGTCTCTATCTCCTAAAACATTCAAAGGTGAAAGTTCAAAAAATCACGAATGAATGAATGAATTTTTACAACTGTTTAAAATTAGTGTCGGGTGTGAGTTGCACCATGACAGTTATTTGTAGTCGTTTGTTGAGATCATGAATTTGTAGATATTCCATCTGCTGTGTGCAGTTCCTCATGCTAAGGCTTCTGAATAGGCAAATATGAATAAAATGCAGTCCTTCACTTGCCCTCAAGGCATTTGCAGTCTAAGAAAGGAGATGAATTTCAATAAATGTTGGGCTGACAAGTCTAACTTGTAGTGACTTAATCATGTCGCAAGGATAGTTCTGTGGAGCGTCAAAGAAGGAAGCACTTATCTCCAGTTGCTGGGATCAGGGAAACCTTCATGAGGAGGAGAGGGGAAGTTTGGCCTGGCTTTTGGGCAGTGAGTAGTATTTGGATATATGGAACTTATGGAGAAGGCATTCTAGGTGAAAGGAACTGCTTAAATAAAAGTACAGAGGCAGGAAAATCCAAGGTGCTTTTCTAAGGGAAAATACTGACCAACAAGAAGTCAGAGTCAATAATACCCCAATGACAGTAAGTATTGATGTTCAGTAAAAACCAGTTGGCGTGTCTACTGTGCATAAACAATTTTGCTCATACTCAGAACATTCTGGACTAAAATTCTGAATCAAAAATTATTTACTGCATTTTTTTTCTTTTTTGTAAATTGAAGTATAGTTGATTTACAATGTTGTGTTAATTTCTGCTGTACAGCAAAGTGATTCTGTTTACTGTACTTTTTATATTTAAACATTTATTTCTACTGGGAAACGTTTATAAATGTGTCTGGTCTAATTTATTTGGTACCAACTAGGTGCTCCATGCTTTGTTGACACTCTTTTTATTTATTGTTTCTCTGGTATTTGGTCATTTCTAGTCATCGTTCCATGCCTCATCGTAGGAGGTAGGTCTGTCCTGTTTGTGTTCATAAGCGTGAGTGACCAGCATGACCCTTGACCTTTAAGCTGATGAGCAATAGGAGTTCACCAGTTATTCCGTCATGAAACAAGGATTCTCTGTATCAAATATCATCAGCAAGGCAAGAGAAGAAAAGTGGCATGTGCTGTTAGGTGTCATTTTCAGTTAATGAGAATGGTCCACATTTTAGCGTTCTTAGGAGTAATTTTTCTGAAGGGCTTTGGGAAATTGAATAAATAAACACATTTGAAATTGGATTTAGATTTTGATAGAGCAGGAATGATCATAACTAGGGCCCTTTGGTGGCCTGGAACAATTCACATGTAGATAAAGACAATATATTTCCATAAATTCTTAAGAAAACACGTGGATGGAGTCTAAACCACGTTATTCTGATTGCTGGGTTAAAGGCCGTTAAGAATGGGAAGAGCTGAAAAATGCAGGCATTAGTTCCTCATGTGACAATTGCTCTAATAGACCATTTCATAGGCTGCATTTTTTTTTCAATTTTTTTTTTTTTAATTACACTATACTAGGTGTGCTTTATTTATTTATTTATGGCTGTTGTGGATCTTCGTTTCTGTGCGAGGGCTTTCTCTAGTTGCGGCAAGCGGGGGCCACTCTTCATCACGGTGCGCGGGCCTCTCACTATCGCGGCCTCTCTTGTTGCGGAGCACAGGCTCCAGACGCGCAGGGTCAGTAATTGTGGCTCACAGGCCCATTTGCTCCGTGGCATGTGGGATCTTCCCAGACCAGGGCTCGAACCCGTGTCTCCTGCATTGGCAGGCAGATTCCCAACCACTGCGCCACCAGGGAAGCCCGAGGCTGCATTTTTTAAATATGAGCATTTCTAAAGGTAACATGAGCAATGGCATGTCAAAAGTGAAAATTAAATCATTAATTCTAACATATTCCTTTCCTAATTAAGAGTAATTATACCGGGGACTAGGTCCTATTCACCCTTTGACCTCAACCTTGGCCAGTATCCGGGACTTAATATTCATTGAGTGAATGAAACTTTTTTTCCCTCAAATCTTTTGCTTAGGCAGGTCCATAAATGGCAAGGGGCGTACCCTGAATGTTGCTGAAAATGAGTAATTGGTATGCAAAAGTTTGGCAGAATTCAGCTGAAGTAACCCAGAGCTTAAAGAATAACAGCTCAAAAAATTAAGGAAGATGGAGACTTATCAAAGCTTTCTGCCAGATAGATTCTTAATCCTGAAATGTTTATTGTTAAATAGTTTTAATACCTTTTGATAACAAATTTTGAAATGCCTCAAATAAATATGAAACTGATTATGTTTTTAATATAGAAATGCTGAGGCTAATGGATTTTTAAGACATTCTGGTGCACTTAAAATTAAGAGTCTTTATTATCGGATAGCCTTTAGGAAGTAGCTGTACCATATGTTTATAAGGGATGTGTATGCTGGGAAATTGTGGTCAAAATATCAAACAGTAAAACCGCAGAGTTCGAGCTACTTCACATCAATATTTATGTGAATTTTGTAAACACTTATTTGGGTGATTTTTCCTGATAGTCTAAGCTTTAAAGGAGCACCTTTATGGAAATATATCAAGGATCAATTTTTCTTTTTAAATCATTAGTCCCATAGAATTACTTGATAATATTGTCCATGTAGTCTGCTAAGTACATGTGCTACTTAATTTTTTAAAAACCTATTACATGACTGAAACATTCTTTATGTCAACTAAACAGTTATTACGAGTCAGGAGTGTTTATTGTTGATAGTATTTTATTTTTAATCCGTTAAATAAAATGTGGAGACTCATAGAGTGGGTTCTCTTTAGGCTTCTGGTAATTAATTATGGTATATTTTGCCCAAGCTGTATTGCCATGCTGGCTGTGTTACTCAGCCATACCAGGGGGAAAAATGACTCGTTTAAGCTGATTTGGACCTTGTGGCATTTAATTGCAAGCAAAAGTGTAACAGGCTAAACCCAAATGAATGTGACACTGATTAACTGGGACCTTGTTGACAACATAATGAGATTAAGAGCCCGTTTCCTAATATCACAGAGGCTCTGAGGAACACTTTTCCCACAGAGGACTTTTGGTCCTAATGGTGTGGGGCTGATTTTGCCATTGATGTACAGCAGAGGTGTGGAAGGGTTTATATAATTTTTCAATAACATTCACTGTCTTTTTTTCTGAGCATAAATAGTCATTATTTTATTTTGTTTTGTTTTGTGTTTGGTTTGGTTTTTAACAGTAACAGTACTTTTTTTAATTGTCAAGATTTGTCTTATTCAGATTTTTTTTCCCCTAGGAACTCGATACTGTTTTACTTGAACTGACTTTTTCACACTTCGGATCTCAAAATATGTCCTAGGAATTTCTGAAATCCCTTCCCCTTACAAGAGATGCTCACAGCTTTCTTAGTCAAAGGGGGCATTACATGTTCAGACCAGCTCAGTAAATGCCAAACAAGGATAGCTTCCTATCACCCATCGTACCACCCCCTACCTCCCACCTCCTCCCTCACTCCCCACCCCACCCCCGCATACCCAGCTGTGACTTCTGGCTACCTGTAAGGGAGAAAAACAGCTACTGTTGGCATTTAGCAACACCTGATAACAACGACAAAACCTTCGTGAGCTCATCCTGCTTAAAAAACAACTTAGTTAAGTCCTTCTGGCTCACAGTTTCCTTGCAGCATTTCCTGTCGTTGCCCAGTAAGTATGCTGTACATTTAGGATTTGGGGCTGTCAGTGCCAGATCAAGAAGCTTTAGAAATAAACTTTTTTTTTTGGTCTGAGAGTTAACCAAGGGTTCAAGGATAAGAGTAGAACAGTATAGAGTGGAGGCCAAACCCTTTCATCTGTTTATTTATTTTGCATAGTGGGTGCTCTGGCGCTAGACTTGCCTGGGTTTGAATCCCAGCATTGCCTGCACCAACTAACTGTGTTGGTTTGGATAAGTTATCCAATCTCTTTATGCCTCATTTTCATTACCTATAAAATGGGGCTCTTAACAACTTCACAGGTCCTTAAGAAGATACATCTAAAGAGTTATACACATAAAGGATTAAAACTCATACATGTAAAGAGTTAGTACAACACCTAACACAAAGTAGGATTTCATTAAATTGTGATTATGTTTTTGTTTTTCTATCCCATTCTCTCTGTCTCTCCCTCTCCTCACTTTCCATCTTCCTCTCTATTTTTGCTTTCTTATGCTTCTAGAAAGAATCTAAGGTGCACTAGGATTAAAGAAAAGCAGGACAAAGAGAAAATGATAACTAACTTAAAGTTAGTCAGAAATGCATTTTCTAAGGCCCTATTCATTAATTAGAAGTGGGTTATAGGTTTGCCCTGAACTTCCTATTGACCAAAGGGGAAAGTCTGATCAGTTTTAAGAGTCAAAGTAACCAAAAGATTAATACATACCAGTTGGTTTGGAAAAGCACAGCTTTCCTTAGCCCCTAGTTTTTCGTGTCATTCTTTTCACGGACTCTCACAAGAGAGATGCTGTGGGATGTGGTGGACAATGTCTTCAACATTATCCTTCATATTATTTTTCAAATTCAAACAAATATGGGACTTGGGTAGTGCTCCCAGATTTATTTCATCACAAGCCCTTTCTTTACACAGTATCTTGCTAAACTGGCATTCCACCAGATGCAATGTTTCTGCAGGTGGGAATTGCCTGTGACTATTAACATGGTAAACTGGAAAGTTCAAGAAAAGAGAAAATCCAGCATTCTGGTTAAAAGGGCTGCATGGTGTGTACATATGTTTGCCTGCTCACCATCCATAGACATCTGTTGAGAGTTCTTTGGAGCTTTCAAATAATTTGAAACTCCTATACACACAGAAACTACTGATTATTTTGCTTCTAGATTTCAACCTGTTTCTACATATCACCTCTTTCTTATGGAGCTATTTGGGCATATTCCTGTACACCAGGCTATTTCTAGAAAACAAAGGAATGAACTTGAAAAAAAATATTGTGTGAACGTTAAAGACTAAAGAGATTATAAAACATCAAATTTCTGATTCTTCATGTTTAATTTAGGATCTGATGACCTTGTCTAATTAATGGCACATGTCTTAGTATACAGTGGTGATCACCGAGTACAATTTTACCCTCATTTAGAATAGGGGATTCCTCTCGTTTCGAATAGGTTAGTAAAATGTGTCAAAATGGACATTGTTCTCAAGTAAAGTGGCTCACCATATAGAAGCTGAGTTCATTTATTAGTTAAATATATAAGTGTGAACATCAATTTGTCTGGATATTATACCTCTCTCGAGATGAGCCTCTTCTGAAAAGTTGTGCAGAGGAAACTAGTCCAAAATATCAACAAAATTTCCTCTTGGTGTACATCATAAATATTTTCCCCTAGAGCTGGATTATTTTTGGTTTCGGTTGTGTTCCTGACCCCCACAAATTTTCCCAACTGCCTTTCCAACCTGGTCTTCCACCATGCTCAGGCGCCACCTTCCACAGGTCTTTGTTTTACCCCTCCCAGTAAAGGGTGACAAACCCAGGTCTGGCCCGTGGGGATAATAGAGATGGAACAATCTGTACAGTGACTCCTTCCCTTCCTTCACCCCCTGACATATTTATCCAGGGGAGGCTGGCCCATAGTGTACACTAGGAACTGTATTAAAAGGGAAAGAAATATGCAGGAGGGTAAACAAGTAAGCTGAGAGGTAGAAGAAGAAGGGAGACTTGGTTCCTCCACTTTTCCAGGCAGAAGAAAAAGGACAAGATCATAGCTTCCTCTTTTTCCACTACAGCCTCTCCTGCTTCTGAGCCAGTAGCCAAGCATGCTACTACTTTTAACTGCGTGGATTTGCCTGCCTCCAGAAATAGTTCTTTAGGTACTAGATGCTCACCCTTCCATCTCTCTACATCAGGAGTCTATAACTCAAATATCTGGGGCCATTGAGAATGGGGTAAAGACAGGTGAAGTAAAAACTATAGGCATTTTCATTGCAACTTAGAGTAATACCTACTTAGGCCTGTCCAGCCTGCGTTTGCAGTCCTGGGTAATTCTTTTCTCTACAGTAATGCCACTTAGAAGAGCCTGACAGGTAAAGGAGAGGAGTGAAGTAGGTCAGGCGTAGGACAAAGGGGCATGGTGGAGACTGGCGTATATCCTGTCCCAAGAAGGGGCAGCTGGGATGGAGGCTGAATCTGAAGTTACTAGATGGTCTAACTTTCAAGCAAAGCTAGAAATTCAGATATCTTCATGGAAGTTCCTAATTTTTAAAACACTGTGGGTCAAACAAAACTCATCCATGGGCGACATACAACCTTCAGGTCACTGTGTGCATCTAAATCTTACCTATCAGCTTGAGTTTCTCCTCCTTTACCAAGTCTTCCTGCTTGTACCACCCCATAGGGGCAGCAGGGATCAGAAAGCTTGGCTGGGGCTAGAAAATATGCTTCGAAGCTCACTCAAATTGCTGCTGGCCCAGGGTTTTATTCCACCCCTTGGGCCTCTCCATAGGTGGGTATACTCACAACATGGCAGCTGGCTTCTCCCAGAGCAAGTGATCCAAGAGAGGGTAAAGGTGAAAACAGCCAAGACAAAAGCCTCAATGTCTTTTAGAACCTGATCTTGGAATTGACATATCATCCCTTCTGTAATAGTCTAGCAATCACATAGACCAACCCTGATGCAGTGTGGGAGGGACTATACAGGTGTGCATGCCAAGGGGTGGGAATCATGGGGACCATCTTGGAGGCTGGCTCCCCAAGCACTCTAGGGTAAACTCTTTCTGTAATACAAATAAATACTCACCCCATACTTTCCTCTTTTGAACATTTTCACTTTAACCCCTTTTAGAATTTCTTAAAGAAGGCATCCTTCCAGTAGAATTAGCTAAGACTTCCATATCATTTGCAATTCAGTTACATCTCTATTTAACCAACTGTTTAATTTTTACAACAAAGTGCACCCAGTCCTCTAGATGTGATCAGTAAAGCACCATGTGTATAAATAAAACACTTAAGGGGCTCTTGAGGAAGCAGTGTAAATGATTTGCCAAGGAAAAATGATACACAAGGGCTACGGGCCACTTGGACCATAGTTTTTAAGTTTGTTGGTATTCTCTTCTATATTTAGGTCATTGAAATAACCACTTAAACCACATATAGACATGCTGGCAAATATATTGAATCAATGGTATAATTATTTATTTCATGAAAGGGAAATAGGCCTTTTATATAATGACCTTACAATAAGTGTCATTTTTATATGTGGAAAAGTAAGCGCCTGTCATTTTCTTGTTATTCTGAGGTCAGAGCCTACTGCAAAGATTTTAACATTTGAAAACTACTCTATTCACTGGAATCTCAACATTTAAAATAATGATTTTCTTAAGTTGCAGCATTCTGATGCACTATATCTGACCTTTCTTGGTCAGAAAAACAAAATCTTCAACACCTCTTGTTTCTTATTCTACTCTTTCCATATTGCTCGAAATTGATGTTAAATGATCAGGATGAATTTTCACTCCTTTAGCGTTTTAATTAGCATTTGTCTGTGGGTGTAGCGAACATGAGACTTAGCAGCTTTTGCAGTCACTATACCTTCAGTCAAATACTTGTTCTTTTGAAATCATTTTAACTAGGTTAACTAGTAAAAATGGGGTTGGAAGTAAAAGATCTATAGAAAGAATTCTCATTGGAAAAAAATTTTTTTGGTGGGATATATGGTTACGATAAAGATTTAATGGATCTTATTTTATTTATATATCAGTAAATTTTAAGAAGTTCCTCTTATACTGTGCTGCTTAATGCTACTGAAAAACTGGGTATATGCTTTGGGGAGGGATTAAGTGAATTGGTATAGTTTTGCTTTTTGAAAGAGAATTCATTAAAAGAAGAGCTTACTCTAAGAAAAGGAAGCAAGTAATATTGAACAAGCATTTTAAATGGTTAAATTAATGAAGATGGTCTCAGCTTTGGAACATCATTAGAAAGATACAGAATGTCTTTTTGGGTGGTTAAAAATAGCTTTAAAAATAATTACATTTGTAGTAATGATGAAAAGAACTCCCAAATAATTTGAGATTATAAACTCTGAGACAGGGATCATATCTTATTAATTTTTACAATCCCCTTCCTGAATCTAATACTTTGAGTATAGTAGACAGACAATAAATATTGGATAGAAAGATGAATAATATGGTACATTTTACTAATTTAATTACAAGACTTTACTTCTGCATAGAAGCCATGTTCTTATTTTAAGAAACGTCCTAACTCTTAAAGTCTTTCTTCTGAATATTGTGTCATCATAAAATTATTTTAAGCATTTATCTAGTATGCACCCCTCACTGCCATGTCATCACCCTTCAATTAAAAAAAAAAAAAAATGAAATCACATTGGTGAGTTAAATGCCCTGGTTTTGTTTGGGAGATTCAGTGGTACCTCATGGACCAGTGATTCCAAATCCACATGGAAGGGGGCTTGCTGGTGAAGTCCAGACAGCCCTTTAGCAAATCATTCCATCCTGAATGGGACTGTGAATCTCACTTGTAAAGGATTTAGAAATTTAGCTGTATTATCACAAAATAATGACAGTATATTTACAGACATTTTAAAAGACTGCATCCCAGCTTTTAAGCAAAATATTCGCCACCCCCCCCAAAATTGTGCTATACACACAGAAAAAGAAGAAAAAAGCTGACCCTTCACACAGACACTGAATTCATAAAGATATATAGGCTTGGGAGGTGCTAGACCAAATGCTTATTATATACATGTAGCATCAATTTTAAAAGGGTGCATTTAACTGGTCTTATTCTTCTTAAAATCATCTTCAGTGTTCCAGGGGAGTCAGAAAAAGTGCATACTTTTCTAGGGTTTTTTTTTTTCCTCAAGTTTTTTTAAGATCATCCTCTTAGGATTGCTCTGTGGCTAAGCCTGTGGAAAACATAGGCAGCCCCAGTAGAGTCCTTAAGCACTTCAAAAAGGCCAATGATTAATGATTACTGTTGATGCTCTGGGTAAAAGCCCCCAAATCAATCATCTCTTCAGCCTTGTAGTCTCATTCTCCTTTCAGAGGCATCTCCCAGACCAAACACCAAGCAAAATGTGGCATAAAGTCAAAGAAGCCTTGATTTGGAAAGCATCTTTGAAGTCATCCAATCAATTTTTATCTTCTACCCAAATTTCTTAGATAATTGACTCTAATATTACAGCCTAATGAATAAAATGATTTTGATTCAAAGGAATCATTAAATTTATGTTTACATTTCTCTTGTTTTGCTTTGATAGCTTATTACCTAGCACATAGACAAAATGCCTATTTAAGAATTTTTTCCCTCAAATTGTAGAATGCATCTAGACTATCCGGACTGTCCGATCAATAAATTAAATGAAAGTGACTGTCGGTTGTTGTCAGGCTGATTTGTGCTGCTTTCTTAATATGGCTGACTCTCACCTCCTCCTAGATTTCCTTATGCTAACTGTAAAGAAACCTAGAACTGCTTTCAATCCCAGCCATTTGTAATGAAAATTGTCCCAGCATGGTGACATTGACAACTACGCACCTTCAACAAGAAACAATACTGGAGTAGTGTTACCTGCTTTGGCTGAAGTCCAGTGGTTCAAGGAATGACTTATAAATAAGATCTCTTATCAGACACAGGTAGAACAGAAAAAATATCTATCTGCTGAACTTTATTGTCTATGCTCTATTGCCATTGCTCTTCGCAGTTTTCATTATCATGCTTTTGAGCAAATAACCTGTGGAAGGTTTAGAAGTTCTGATTCGCTGTTCACGCTTCCAGTGTGTAAATCCCCTAAAAGCTCCCTGGTAATTTAGCAACCTGTTTTGGCCATTTGTATACATTCTACATGTGTATGACCTTTGTCAGTCCATGTTGTTAAAGAGCGAGTGTAAGATTCTATGGAAAACTTTTCAAGTTACTTGGAGGTAATCAAGATGATGTCATTAGAAAATATTTGAATTTTAATGTCAATACCCTAAATTAATATCTTTGGAATATAAAAACCAAATATAGAAAGCAAAGAAAAAAAAAGAGTTACTCTTATTTTAAAATGTGACAAAATGATCATTTTTGGTTAAGCCTATTTGTAGAAAAAGTAAATGTTATTAAAGAGTTCTTTTTCTTTGGGTACAAACTTATGGATTCACAAATTCCTTTTTTGAAAAAGCCATTTTATCATGAGTTTAAAACCGAGGTATCAGGATTTTCATGTGACTATAAATGTGTCTACTCTCATTCTGTTATCAGCACCTGATCTGGTTAGATAGAGATTTGTTTCTAGAGATTTGTTTTAGTGAGGATTAATAGAAAATGAGACAACAGGTTTTCAGTCTAAGTTAAACTGTGGTCTTCATTAAATAAATTTGGTCATATAACCCAGAGTGATTTTTCCCTCCCTTTCACTAGTTATACTAAGATGGCAAGAGCCTTTTTAAAGAAGTCTTTTGTAGGTAATGGTTAACCTATAAAATGTGGATTACATATGTGTTGATCTTCAGGTCCCTGGAACATGTAAATAAAATTAGCAATTAAACACTTTCCTATAATGACAATAAGATAAGTAAAACAGAAATAGAGACTTATACTTGCATGTCTGGACACTTAGTCAATCCACAATTTTTGTCATTTATTTTGCATCTAACCTGAATATTTCACAAATGTCACTGTGAGATAAGAAACAGTCTGTTTTCTTTTTTCTGTTATATGTATAATGGTCGTATTTAAAACGTGATAATTTTTTTCTTAATGTTAATATTTATTCAGTGGAGCATATAAACATTACTATATCTTTCAATTAAAGCACATATTCAGTCATTTTGGAAGATTTCCCATAATGGGGCAATGAAGAAAATGTTTTAATAGTGGGATATACAGTCGTCTTGTGATCGTTGAAAAAAAAAGTTGTTCTTTTTAAACAATTACAATTGTAATTTTTTTTTCAAATGTTAACTTTTTCTTTTTGCATTTGTCTTTTCACATTTTGGTTCCTAGACTTTTTATTGGGAGAATATACAAAGAATGTGTTCTATTTCCCCTGACTTCTTATGTTGGTATGCCTATCCTTACAAAATTCTTTCTGCAAAGATGTCCAAAAACATGTAGGTACTTCTTATGCCATATTTCTTATGGCTCCTACCTCTTCCATATCCATAGCGTTCATCCTGTCTCGTTCTTTTTTTCTCTTCTCCTTCTGCCTTTTTCTCTTTTGTCTCCCGTTTTGCAGACTCTTCACTGTCTAACTTGAAATTGATTAGAATGCATTAATTTTTAAATAAGTGTCACATATCCTTAACTGAGCACTAAAAGGTTGAGAAGTCTTCATGGTGTAGAGTCTGATCCAAAACTGAGAAGAATTTTAAAAACAAGGGCTGCCCTTCATTAGCCCTCGTGCCGTCTCCTGACAGGCTCCATGCACCGCGATGCCACACCAGGCCAGGGCGAGCCCCGCTGCCGTGCACCATTTACCCTCTGTCAGCAGCTTCAGTCGGAGCTGGGGCGATACTGTACACGCGAGTCTGTCATGCGTCAGCCTCAATTAAGCTCATATTATTTGCTTGGGAAACACCACAGCCTCCTGTTAACCATCTTTTTTGTTGTTCCACTTTCTTCTTCCATTTTTTTTTTCCCTTCAACTCTCTCTAGAAGCCCATGTTTTATTTGGTGAAAGTGTGTTCATAGTCTTTTAGCTTCTTACAAAGAGAAATCGTTTTTAGAGGAAGTAACTCCTCTATGTAAGTCCCAATAAGTTGATTTTACTCATGCAGTTGGCTCAGTTCACACCTGAGTTTATTGTTTAAAGGAAGGAGTTATACTGACAATTTGTACCTGTGCCAAGCTTGGTCTCGAGTCCTATGAAGCAATTTTTCTTTAGGCTTTTCAAGAGTACAGGAGCACTAGGCATCCAGCTTTCTCAAATGTTGAAGTACTTCTTTCTCCCAACCTATTGTTTACTCATGCCGTTGTCATCTAAGGGGGTGGTGGTTTTCCTTTTTTAAGAGTAGAATGAAACCTTACTACACTTGAAGGGGGAAAAAATGTAGACAGCAGCAGTTTATATTTGGTTCACTATTCTGTGGTTTACCATAAGTTTATGGGAAAAATAAAAGGACTACCCAGGGCTTCATTATGCCAGGTGGTTGGCTGACCAAGCTAGTCTCTTATGAGAAATTATCTTTAAGAGGGAATTCTCAAAAAATAAGAGTCTTTGCAGGGAATTTTCTTTTCCTTCTCTGGATAACAACAGAGAATTCAAAAGAGCTTCTGTGTGCTTTAGTGGACAGGTAGACATTGAGTGACTTGGGCATCTTGAGGATTCATGGAGATTTTATGGGCTTGGTCAGTTTGTAAAGTCAAGTTAACCTAAGAGGCTGTTGTCAGATGTTGGTCACAAGGCACAGTATGAAGGAAATCACAACAGTGTAAATCCCATGTGGTCTGTGGCATCAGAAGAAGTTCACAGTGAGTGGAGAGCAAGGTCAGTTTCTTAGATGAGAATGGAGACAAAAAAGTATATGGATATGTTGTACTTTTTTCACAGACACATGACCACTATGTATGGACAAGTAGCTTTTAAATAGAATCATATTGATGGATCAATCCAAGGAAACAGATGGAGTATACAGATAATGGGATTCAGATTTCCAAAATATGTGGCAGACAGATCATTGTTGAAACAATTAACTGAAAAACTTATAAAAATCCATAATTATCTAAAGTTCATATTGGCAATAGGTTAAGGATTTCCAGTTAGACTCTGTGGCAGTTCCATGCTATTGGCTTTCTGGAAGATATATATTAGCATTAAATGTGAAGTTATTGGACATCTTGAATGAAAAATTGTTTGCAAGACTCAACTGTCACAGTAGTTTAGCAAGGAAAAGTTTTCTTCTGAGATACTCTAGATTGAGAGATTTCCATTTGGAGAACAGATGGCAGCAGAAAGGCTTTGTAAATTAATATTTAGGAATATTTCTTTTGCAACCCAGGTCCTGATGGACATTGTCAAGGGAGTCTTCACTTTAACTTTTCCATCCTTCTTCTTTCAATGGGTCACACATCAGCAGCTTTTTAGGTTACTCCTTTATTTAACAAATATTTTTGAGCCCCTATTATGTGGCAGGCACTTGTTAGGTACAGGTGAATCAGTGGTGAACAAAACAGACATCATGGACTTCACAGCCTATTGGTGGAAATAATCGTTATAACATATAAATTTTAAACCATATTAAATGGGTTGACAGAAATCCAGAGGGCTGTTAAAGCATATAACAGGGGATCTTGATCCTAGTCGGGGGGTCAGAGAAACTTTCCTAAATAAGTGACATTTGAAATGTAATCTGAAAGATGAGTAAGAGTAGGCAAAGGGAGTAGAGAAGGGTGGGAGATGGGAATAGTCCACTAGGCAGAAGAAGGAGACAAATGCAAAGGCCCTGCAGCAGAAAGGAGTACGGCACACCAAGGAACTGAAAGACGACTTGGCCAGAGCACAGAGAATGAGGTAGAGTGTGGTCAAATGAGCCCAGAGGCACAGAGGAGGGCTAGATCACATTTAGCCTCTTCAGGGGCCATCTCCGGGTTTTGCCCTTTATCTTAAAAGCAGACATTTTCCATCTGTAAAATGAGAGAATTAAGCATCAAAGTTCTTAACCTAGGAGGCTATTGGAAATGAGTGATATTTTTAATCAATTCTGTTACCTGCCATTAGGGATTTTAAATGACCAGCATTTGGGAAGGTCTCACAGGACAAAGAATCATCATGCCCAAAATACCCATAGTGCCTCCGGTAGGGAACACTGTGCTAAATCATCACTTGGATGCCTTTCCATTGTAACAGTCTGTTATTCTATAAATAAAAGTAAAATGCATACCTCTAGAAAGCAATGAAACTAATGTTAGTGATTTTATTGAATGCTCAAACCCTAGAACTTTTGTGCTAAACAACAAAAAAATGAAAGCTACGTTAGTTGAGACAGAGGTAGTATCTCCACCTATGATAAATCTGGATGTTAGATAAGTTAAAACATATTATTTGATGCACTGAAGATTTTCAAGAATATATAAGGGCAATCTCCAAGGAGGGAAAGAGGTGAACAGTGAGTTGAAACCAGAATAGAGAGCAGTGAGCTATAAGTGAATAAGAAAGCCTAAGATATCTGGGAACCAAATGTAACCACCAGCACCACAATTGGGAACCTAAGATGGAGGAGTGCACATACACACTTGCTGATGCATGTGTATGCACACACACAAACACAGAAAGTGGGAGAGCTAACCTTGAAACTCTTCTGTTTAACCAGGAAATTGAAAGGGTTAATATAGTCCTGGATAAGTTACATCTGCTGGCTTCCAGCTAAAGTAAACAATTGTTTTTCTGGAAAAAAGCATCCCTAAATTAGGTTCTCTGGATTCTTGCAGATTAAATTTAACAAAATATGAGTTTATAATAAAAAAATTACCAAACACACAAAGAAAAAAACATTACCATAAATAAAAGTCAAAGTGAACAACATATTTTGACTTTGCAACATTTTCAGATATTGACATTATCAACAGAGAATACAAAATAAGAGTATATATATTTACAGAAAATAAAATGGAATTTTTGAATGATCAAGCAATATGAAACTATTAAAATGACTGTAAAGAACCATGTAGAACTTTTTGAAATTAAAATCTAGATGAATGAGTTTAAAAGCTGATTAAACAAAGCTAGAGAGACAACTAGTGAATTGGACAATATATCCAAAGAAATTATGCAGAATTCAGCATAGAGAAAATGAGAAAGAGCATGAGAGAAATGTTGAGACATGTAGGATCTAATGAGAAGAGCTAGAAAGCATCAAATCAGAGTTCCAGAAGGAGAAATTTGAGGAGCATTTCACATTTAGATACATTGTGGTGAAACTGCAGAACACCAGAGCCAACAAGAAGTAAAAGCCACCAGAGATAAAAAGGCACATCAAGTCCATTCTCTACATCTGCATCTTTACTCCTGTCCTGCCCCTAGGTTCATCAGAACCTTTTTTTATTTTTTTTAAGATTCCATATATATGTGTTAGCATATGGTATTTGTTTTTCTCTTTCTGACTTACTTCACTCTGTATGACAGACTCTAGATCCATCCACCTCACTACAAATAACTCAATTTTGTTTCTTTTTATGGCTGAGTAATATTCCATTGTATATATATGCCACATCTTCTTTATCCATTCATCTGTCAGTGGACACTTCGGTTACTTCCATGTCCTGGCTATTGTAAATAGAGCTGCAGTGAACATTGTGGTACATGACTCTTTTTGAATTATGGTTTTCTCAGGGTATATGCCCAGTAGTGGGATTGCTGGGTCATATGGTAGTTGTATTTTTCGTTTTTTAAGCAACCTTCATACTGCTCTCCATAGTGGCTGTATCAATTTACATTCTCACCAACAGTGCAAGAAGTTTCCCTTTTCTCCACACCCTCTCTGACTTGAGGACACAGGGAGGGGGAAGGGTAAGCTGGGACGAAGTGAGAGAGTAGCATTGACATATATACACTACCAAATGTAAAATAGATAGCTAATGGGAAGCAGCTGCATCGCACAGGGAGACCAGCTCAGTGCTTTGTGGCCACCTAGAGGGGTGAATAGGGAGGGTGGGAGGGAGATGCAAGAGGGAGGGGATATGGGGATATATGTATACATATAGTTGATTCACTTTGTTATACAGCAGAAACTAACACAACGTTGTAAAGCAATTATACTCCAATAAAGACGTTAAAAAAAAAAGGCACATCACTTACAAACAAATGATAAACAAGATTGAAAGTAGGCATCGCAACAAGAATCAAAGCCAAAAGACAGTAGAATAACGTCTTCCAAGTTTTAAGAGAAAATAACTGCCAGCCTAGAATTTTCTTCTCAGCAAAGTGACTTTAAATAACAAGAGCAAAACAACATTTTTAGGTAAACAGAAACTAAGAGATTACTGTCTGGGTTTTCACCAAAGGAACTTTTTAAAAGAAGTACTTCAGAAAAAAGGAAAATGACTCCAGAAGAAAGATCCAAGGTTCAAGAAGGAAAAGCAAACAAAGGAATCATTAAATCTAAATGCAAATCTAAATAAGTATTATAAGATTTACATTTACAATTTAAATAAAAATAATAATAACAGTGTTTAATTTGGGGAGGCGTTATTTAGAAAAAGGGACTAAAATCTTGCTATTTCACCTTCTTGGAAGTTAGGAGGGGTGTGATCAGAGTTAAAGTTATCTAAGGTCTTGTCATTTTCAGGAAAGGAATAAAGATACTTATTACCTTTAGACTTCATTACATAGGAGTGGTCAAATTTCAAATATATCCATTGAAAGACTAAAGATAGAATTGTCTGGATTCTAAAAAGTTTACTAAAACCACTTGTATTTCTATATAACAGCAAAAAAAAAAAAAAAAAAAAAAGAATAAAACAAGTAAAGAGTAAGGGTGCGGGGGCTTCCCTGGTGGCACAGTGGTTGAGAATCTGCCTGCCAATGCAGGGGACACGGGTTCAAGCCCTGGTCTGGGAAGATCCCACATGCCACGGAACAACTAGGCCCGTGAGCCACAACTACTGAGCCTGCGCGTCTGGAGCCTGTGCTCCGCAACAAGAGAGGCCATGATAGTGAGAGGCCCGCGCACCGCGATGAAGAGTGGCCCCCGCTTGCCGCAACTATAGAAAGCCCTCGCGCAGAAACGAAGACCCAACACAGCCATAAATAAATAAATAAATTAATTAATTAATTAAAAAAAAAAAAAGTAAGGGTGCCGTTTCCAATTACAAAATACAAGGTGTCTGAGGATAAATATAAGAAAAGATATACAAGACCTAACTCTTCTGCTTACTAGCTGTGATCCTGAGCAAGGTAATTTCTCTGACCCTTATTTTCTCATCTGTAATATGGCAGTGACAGTAGTACTTACTTAATAGAATGATGAAAATTGAATGCATTTAACACTGTGCCTAGCTCACAGTATAACTCCTAATAAGTATTAGCCCATATTATTATCATCATCATTATTATTAGGCACAAGCTAAAAGCCATGGAGAAGCAATGGCCCCAACACTCAAAGAACTTAGAGTCTAATAAGAATGATAACACAATAGACAAACAGGTAACATATGATATATAAATTATAAATGTCAAAAGGTGATATTAACAAACTCTTAAGAAGGAGAGATCAGTTTTGGCCTAGGTACAGGAGGATGGGTCCTCAGAGACTTTGTGATGAAGATGATTTTTGAGCTGGGCCTAAAAATATTAATTTTTTTTTACCATGCATACCATGGGTAGGGCATTGGGGCCAAAGGCATGCTACATATTCATTCTTTTTTTTTTTTTTTTTTTTTAAATAAATGTATTTATTTATTTATTTATTTTTGGCTGCGTTGGGTCTTCATTGCTACACGCGGGCTTTCTCTGGTTGCGGCGAACCGGGGCTACTCTTCATTGCGGTGTGCGGGCTTCTCATTGTGGTGGCTTCTCTTGTTGTGGAGCACGGGCTCTAGGTGCGCGGGCTTCAGTAGTTGTGGCTTGCAGGCTCCGTAGTTGTGGCTCGCGGGATCTAGAGCGCAGGCTCAGTAGTTGTGGTGCACGGGCTTAGTTGCTCCACGGCATGTGAGATCTTCCCGGACCAGGGCTCGAACCCATGTCCACTGCATTGGCAGGAGGATTCTTAACCACTGCGCCACCAGGGAAGCCCTACATATTCATTCTTGAGTCTACCTTGACTGAATATTATTGGAGCATCCAAGGTGAACAGCTGGGAGATGGAAAAGCATGTTGGGTGATGGTGGCTAGCTCAGTTTTACTAGCTGAGAGGAGGTGAAGTTAGAAAAATGAGTTAGTGGAAGTACGCTGAAATTACAGAAGCCCATTGTGACACTGACCCAAATATTAATTAGCTGTCAGATACCAAGTAAATGTCTGGGAGACTCTCTAAGGAAAGGTAAATACATCCTCTGGAATACTGCCTGGCACATTAGTAAACAGATTTTTTTGTTTATTTTTAAAGAAGTAATATATTCAGTGCAGTGGGTTCAGGAAATTGTCATGGGGGTAATTTCATGTCAAACGAAACTAGGTTTTTTTTTTTTACAATTGACTCCCATGATTGAAGGGATACGTGCATGCATGGTCTGAGCCAATTCATTGCATCTGGAGTAAAATTGTTCTTTTCGGAGAAGCAGTGGAAGGGGGCTTACTGAGAGGAAATATGTGGAAATAGGCAGCTATGCTAATGACAGTAGTTCCTCTAACCCACATGCCTGTACAAGCCCGAAGAGCTCAACAGCACAGCTTGTAGGGTAGGGGAGCCTCCCAGTGACGGAGAAAACGTGGGCCCCTGTGCTCAAGGATCTCCCAGTCTCATTTTAGGAACTGTCCTGACACTCCGATAGCTCTTCTTTGAGTCATTCTCTGCCTTCACCTTGGAGGCCCCCAAGCTACAGAGCTGGCCTGGTGCTGCTTTAATGTTGTTTCCGCTGAATATACAATTAGGTATTTCTAAACCATACCTAATTTTTACAGAGGTTTCCTCTTTAATGTTTTACTCAGATGCACATAATCATCATTCTGCTCATGACTAGACACAGCTGAGGGAAGGATGTCTGCTAGATGAGACTTAATTCACTTCCTTCCTTGTGAATAAGACTCGGGATAAAATGTACAAGGATCGTTCTTACCCTTTTCCTGACAACGTAAGTGGTTTGTTTGCCAACTAATGAGTGATGGGATTGGGTGGGGAGGATGGAAGTTAGAAGTGAAAGAAGAGACAGCACCTGGGGAAGGACGTCATTGAAAGGACGTTCTGCCCCGGCAATATGGACGTCCAGGTGTTTGGGGAAGGTCTCGACCTCTTGGGTTGTAGTTTTAGTTTTGAAACCGATCAGCAACAATCTGGAAGTGTTCCCAGGACTTTTAAGACTCCCCACTAAAGTATTTCTGGCAACAATGTGGAAATCTTTGTGATAGGTCAAAGCACACTGTGTTTTTAGGCCTGGTAAGTAACTGCATGGAATATTAACAGCACGTGTTGTTCCTTTCACTTTATTATTGAACTTTAATAGAATTTGTGTTTCATTATTGGAATATAATCTCTTAGTCCTTGAGCTCTTATTATTACTTAATCAGAATTGAAGCCACTTGATCCAACAAGCATTTTATTCTTCATTTATGTGCAATACATTGTACTAAGCACTGTGGAGATAGGAAAAGGAGAGACACAGCCCTGGTCTGGAGGAGTTTATAGTCTAGCAGAGACCCAGATAAAAGAATAGCTCTGGGGAAGGCTTGCTTGCTAGGCTGACAGCTGCAACAAAGGTGCAAACCACTTATTACTGGCTTCTGGGGAGGAAGAAATGGATTCAACTGAGGGGAAGACTTCTGGTTGTGGATCAGTTTTAAACTAGGCTTTCAAGGAAGAGGAGGATTCTGATAGATTGAGGAGAGTGAGGGAATGCTTTGCAAATGCAATTTGGAGCCACAGCCAAAAGATAGGAGGAATAAGAGATGCTTCGGAAGAGATCGAGTCCTGGGCATGAAGTCCCTTGGAAGTGAGATTAGAGACACAGATGGGCAGTGCAGCATAATGGGCTGGGCCGATGGCAGGAGCCTTTGATAGTAGGCCAAGACTTGATTCCCCATGGAGTATTGTGGTTTTTCCCCATTCTTCGGACAGACAATTCAGAGACCCAGTTGGTTGCTATTTTCTGGCCAAAGCTGAAATTTGTTGGAAAATGACCTGTTCTTTGCCATCCTCTTGTTTTGGTAGTTTCCAATAATTGCCATCTGTTCCAAAATTCACTTATAAAGTCTAAGTAGATACATACATTTAAGGACGTATGGCACTGTTTCCCAAATGTGTTTCCCTGTGGAAGGAGGTGTTCTACTAAATGAGGGCTTTGTGGTCAATTGTCTGTGTGCACTGCTGCATACTGCACCCTTGTCTGGAAGAGTCGGATTATACATTAGCATATTAGCAGTTCTGAGAAGTAAAAATCTTTTTTAACTTTGCATACCAAAGATCCCCTTCATCTTATTAACATCTCACAAAACAAGATTGGAGAAATATTGGATTAAGGTATACTTCATAAATAGTTTGTATATGTTTCTCATAGTCTCCACAACATCCTTATGAAATAGACATTGTTGTCTCCATTGTTCCAGTGAAAACTGAAGGTTAAGTACTTTTCCCAAGTTCACAGACCAAGAAAAAAGCCAAAATTTGATTCCGTGTTCTCCTAACCTGGGAACCATCACACTTTGTACAACCTCTTAGATTCATGTATCCTAACCTAACTGGCTCTCGGCTCTATCTTTAAGGGCCTTTTTAAAAGATATGCTGCCTTCTGCCTGGGCTGTTTCAGTGATGACTTATAGCCCTAAATCCTTAATTGTCTACTGTGTAACCTTTCATGACTCACACTCTTCCACATGGAACTGACCACTCCAGGGTCCCTGGTAACATATTTTTGGGCACACTTGTCTCTATTTGCTGGCTCTACACTTCTCCAGCTTTGGGGGCACTTAGCATCGAGCACAGTTCTTGGCCCATAGTACAGCACGGTGCTTGTTTGCTCAATGAGGGCATGAAGAACACTTCCCAGGTGTGGGAGTCAAGAGAGAGAGAAACTTGGATGCTCATTCTAACTCTGGTTCTCATCGTGCTGCGGCATCAGCTTGCTAAGAAACACGTGAGGTGGTATTTTCTGTACATAGGTAGTCATCTGGTAGAGAAATATACAGTTGTCCTATCAAAATGTGAGCACAAAATTGGACCAACACCACGTAGTAACACAATCTACCTAAAAGCCAGACTGGAACCCAGAACCTGTGCTGCCCAAAGGGACCTCAGAATATAGTTGTTTTTACAGGTTTTAACATTAGTGGGCATGAAGCACCCCCAGGTGAAGTAAGGTCTGCCCTTGATTTCAAGCCTCCTCTGCCTTTTACTTACTTCTACAATTTTTAGCTTTGGCTTTGGTAGATTTTAATGCAGACCAAGAGTGCTATTTTTATGTATGAAATCTTGTATTTAGAGAACAAAAAGTACCTTTAAAAAAAAGAGGAAGAGATGTAATGAAGTCAGGTATAAGAGCCAAGACTATAAACACGTACATATTTCTTTATAATGGATTAAGGGAAAATCAGGAAATAATTGCAGACTGGCAGTGTTTTAAAAGAAAATAAGATTTGAATGATAAAATTATATAAATTCCTATAATTTAGATTTTTACCCAAAGTCAATTTGTTCATGTAATCCTTGTTCTTTTAAGCATTTGGTGTGGCAAATCTCTTTGAAACATCTTAAAACTTTTTGTCAAAATAGCTCTAGTTCCTAATGCTAATTGGAAAATATGAATTTAAAAATCTGAAATACAAGTTAGGTGGTAGATTAGTAGAAAGTTTAAACTATAAATAAGAATAATCTCTAACTTAAGTTTTCAAAATTCCAATTATGGGTATTCAAGTGCATTTACACAAGCTGGGTTTGTTATTTCTGGAGTTAATAAGCAATTTCACAATGTACTATATATCACTTTTAAAGACATGATAAATTGTCCCTAATGGTATTGTGTGTATAAACTAGAGCTATTTCTGCCTTGTATATAATTCTTAGGATTGGGTGGTACACCTGAAAAGGCTTGGATTTTAATGGGGCCTTTTTAGCACTTTTGCACCTCGTATGTTCAGGATTATGTTTGATTGATGACTTTAAATGTGCTGGCATGAGAGATACGTAGATCTTAATGCTCTTAAACCATTTGTTTTCCAATCTCTGTAAAAGGCTCCTCTGTTTTGGGGTAACACTTTATCCTTCTTAAGTAAACAGAAATAGGTTTCTGGGATTTTGCCTTTTAGCATTATAAATCCAGCAGGAAAGAGACAGGCTAGAGGCTTTTAAGAGAGGTCTAAAAACACCATGTTCCCATTTTATTAGGGGAGCCTGAAAAAGTCAGTGTGTGTGTGTGTGTGTGTGTGTCTGGATAGATACATTTTTCTTTCTTCTAAACAGTTTTTAAATAACTCCCTATCCTCCTTCCCTCCCTTCCTTTCTTCCCTTCTTTCATTTTTCTTTTTATACCAGAACTCCCTGAATCATTTCTTTCCTTTGGTGCCTCAGCCATTATCCTCGGCCTGCTGGCTGAGAACTCTCTTTGGATCCCATCATCTTCAACAGCTACAGGGTTGGCTACCGTGTGGCCAAGGGGATGTTCTCCCCAACAGCTCTTGGAACGAGAGACTGAGGCTATAAATTGAATCCCGCTTCCCAAAAGGCACTGGGACTTAGTACCCAAGCCTGGAGGTGTCTTATAATCCACTCCTGCAGGATTCCTCTGACTGGGACAAAATCTTCAGTGCTTCAGGAGGGGCTCAAAAAAACTGCTCATGACGGTTCCGTGTTTCTGATTAACAGTCTAGGCACTGTTCAGGGAAAGGGGGAAAATGGCTTTTGCTGAAAGAACGGATTGTTTTAAGATTTTAGGAACTGATTATAAACAAGTTCCTCAAGGAGGAGAGAACCACGCTGGTCAGAGGCAGCCTGTCCTGCCGAGCAGCGGCCCCCATCGCAGCAGCAGGTCTCTGCACCGGCCTTCAGCCCCGGCTCCCAGTTGTCCGTCATCTTTCAAGAAAAGAGACCAGCATGGTACTGACAAACACATTTTCACTTCCATCTAAGATATGAACTTAGGGGCTCGAGAGTTGAAAGACTAGTGCATTTACCCATGTTTATAATATGTTGCTAATTAGCAGTCAGTGTCCTTGTGATCTTTTTCTTTGTCATCCTCTTGAGGCATCCCATTTCTTTCATTTCCTTCCTCTCCATCATCAGCAACGCTAAATGGAATATGGATTATTCTGGCAGCAGGGCAGTTTGAGCCCCCTGATTAGTCTAAAATGAAATGTGAAGGGAAAAAAATGTATGAAATGAGCCATTGTGTCTCCTTGTTCTCAAGATGTGATTTTGAAATCTTCATGGGTGGTGATGTATTTGCCGGTGATTCATTTTGCCTAGAGACGTTTAGGATTCCTGGGAAGGTTTTTTTTTTTTTTTTTTTGGAATATACTTACTCTGTTTTTTTTGTTTTGTTTTGTTTTAATAAAACTGTTCTTATTAGGATAAATCCTTGTAAATGAAGCATGAATATGATAGCAGAAAAGGTAAAAATCCCACACACAATCTTAGGGGACTTAAAATGACTCAGAGCCTCCTAGCTTTTATTACTAGTTTGTTGCTGCTGCTGTTACTTTAAGTCTTTGAGTCAGCAAATAATCCCCAAATTATTTTTCACTCAAATTCTTGAAATTGTTTATTGTAGTGGGTATTTTATAATAAAATAAGAACTAAACGCATATGTTTGACTTGGGTGTATAAGTAACCTGTATTTGTGTGTGTGCGCTTGGGTGAGTATAAAAGCTGGTTGAAAGCACGTCAGCAGCCATTACACATGGAAGCACCATTAACGGAAGTATCATGTGTGATGCAAAGGAAATGCCTGCATGTGTTTGTATGAGAAAAATAGATTGATAGAGCCAGAAAAGATCTTCTAGCCATCTGGTTCAACTCTAGCAGCTTATAAATGAGAAAACTGAGTCCTGGCAAAGGCATATATACATGTGATGGTCAAAAAGAGCTTGAACTAAGGTCTTCCAGCTGGTGGTCCACTGCTCTTAATGTGCATTGGAGATATACTCTGGCCTTTGTTTTTAGGTACCATGCATTTGCCCCCCCCCCATGTAAACAGATGAAGGCATAATGTAATGATATTATTAACCGTACTAATATTTTAAAATGCACACAAGTGGAACCACAAAATCTGCACCATTACTTTTCCCTTCCAAGGTATTTTGTTCTATTCAGACAGTTATAGTGTTTAAGCACTTACAAATTAGTTGCAAATGCAGCTAGCTGAAATACTCATCCACTAATAACCAATTAATTAAAGTTACCTCATGTTAATTACTCACAATTGCCTGGCAGATCATCGGTCCTCATTAAATGTATGTTGATTCAATCTTTCCTGTTCAGTTCTATCTTGAGCCAGTTTCTCAGATGGTGAGCTCTGAGTCAGTCACCTTGGGTGATATTTTTTAAAATGGAAATTCCTGCCACCCAACCACTGTTCAGAATCTCTGGGGGTAGGCCTTGAAATTCTGTATTTTTGAGAAACTGGGCAGATAATTCTATGCACACAGAAGCTTGAGAACCACTGCCTAAAGTTAAGATATCGAAATCATAATTGATTAAAATATCTTTAATTGATCAGTCCAGTTAGGAAACTAGAGGTATAAATGTAATCACCAGACATTTTTAAAGCAATTATGTAGGTTCTACAAACGCTAGTCCTTATACTACAACTGTTTTTGGTATTTTCAAATTATAACACAATCCATCCTTATTGCAAATTATTCAAACAAGATAGAAGTATAAAATGTAAAAAGTTAAAAGACCCCCATCCGTCTTTCCCACTCCCACTCCCCAAGAAAAACCACTATGAACAGTTGGTGTATATGCTTTGAGATTTTTTTCACTATATATTTATGTTTTATCTATATGTAAGTATACATTTATGTGTATACATATATATACACATATACATATGTATGTACATACATATCTATGTATACATATTTATTTATATTTGTTTACTCATTCATTCAACAAATACTTGAGCATCTATTGTGTTCTAGGAACTGGTACTGAAAAAACAACAGTGACCAAAGAGGTGAAGTCCCCATTCTTATGAAATCCACATTCTAATGGAACCCACATTCTAATAGAGAGACAGTCAGTAAATCAATAAAAACGTAATATAAAATATGCATGCCATAAAGAAAAATAAAGTAAGCTAAAGTGATAGAGAATTCCAGGTGGTTCTACTTTAGGTATGGTGGTCAGGGCAAGCCTCGCTGAGATGACTTTTAGGCAGAGACCAGAATGAAGTGAGAGAGTGAGTGCTGTGCATATCTTAGAGAAGAGGAGGTCAAGTTCTTCCTAGATTACATGTGCAAAGTCACACTTTTCTCTTTTAACAAAACAATTATATTACGCATAGTGTCTTGTACCTTGCTTTTTCCATTCAATAATGATTTATATACATATTTCCAGTGTCAGTATATATAAATTTAAATTATTCTTTTTTAGTGACTGTTTATTATTCCATAATATGTATGTGCCATAATTTAACCATTCAAATATTGTTGGACAATTTTTTTTCTTTCCATTTTACCTTTACAAACCATACTGCATGAAATTCTGTGGCTCATCATCTTAATATTTAGGTATTAGAGGATTACTATTATAGTTCTGTTGCAGAATGAGATTATTTTAAGTATTTGGATCCTATCAGTCAAATACAAAATGACTGTTCTAGTATAAAAGAACCAGACCTTGGGGTACAAAAGTGCATAATATTCCTTTTAGATGTAGAGGTAAGAGTCACTTAATCATTTTTAGTTTTAAATTGGGCCATCAAAGAATCCTAAATCATGTCTTTATCATAAAAAGCCATATTTTTTACTGTTTTCCATTTTTTTTTAAGTTATTCAACCAACTGCCCAGGCAACTGGTTCTCATTCATAGGATTGAGATCTGTTTGGGTTGGCTTATTTTTATAATGTCTGTTTTCTTAGTATTGGTTCATACATTTATTCTTCAGTGCTCCTGCCTTTATGTTGTTCTTTGATCTAAACTGTATTTTGTCTTTTAAATATAAGATTTTCATATTAAAATGTTTTTCTTAATTATAAAATAAAGATAAAATTGTATCACCCAGAAATAACTTTCGTTAATATTTGGGGGTTTATCCTTTCAGTTTTTTCTTTTTTTTTCAATGCACATTTTTTTTTAAATCCAGATTTTCATTTTGGGCTACACAATTCCAAAAACTCTCTTTAATACACATGACTATCTCATAACCCACACTGAGAAGAAACCCAGTAACTCTCTCCTATTACCTTTCTATTGCTGAGTACTCACTTTATTACAAACAACCAAGAAGATTTTCTCTACATTGTCAGTTGAATAGACATATGCCTTGCAGATTGATTGCTAAGTAAATGGCTTCTGGGGTGGCAGGTGATGTCACCGCAGCACTCAGAATCCCTGGATACTTGCCCAGTGGCTGTCATCATGGCTTCAGGTCAATCCTATGTGCTGGGAGCATTTGAACCCATGATTCACATTCCTCTTCAAGGACAGGGTGCCAGAAAGTTCTCGTATGCCCCTCCTTCTCATTAGCAGGCTCTGAGGAAGCTTGCTTTATATTTTCACAGGAAAAGAGATTTCCTCCCACACTATTTCTCATATCTCCTTCATTCTTCTGATCCCTGTTTCACCACCACTAAGCTCTTGGGACGAGAATTGGCTTTTAACTGGAGGCTTATATGTGTTTTCTCCCCACCTTGGAATTAAGAAGAAACAGAATCTTTGAAAAGTAGGTGCTAACTCATCTTCCCTCTGGTTAGGGTTCTCTTAGGAAAAAATTTCTTGTCTTTGGGCTCCTCCATAGCCCATGATGGACCAGTGTAACACACTATGAGATTTGGGAATGAATGTTTCTTTAATGCAGACATTGTTGTTTGAATGTGAGGCTCTATAGCAGCAGTTTAGTAATTAAAATGTTTTCGTTTGCAACTCAGTTTTCAAGAATGGCTTAAGCAGCATTGAATTAAGCTTGCTAAGTTCCAAGTGACTAGAATTAGTACCTTTAGTTTTTTTTTTTTTTTAAACTGGATAATTCACCAAACAATTTGATGGTTTAGATGCAGATAAATCTATTCAACATGCTCCATCCTCATATGAACCGAATCTCCCAAACTTGCCATATGTAATTCATAAGTCCTTCTGTGTAGTACAGTGTACAGTTATGTGACTCCTGGATTTTTTTAAATGAAGATGATTTTTTAAAATTTTTTTTTCTAAAACGACATCTTATACTATTAAAACTGAGAGTAGAGGTAAAAGGACCATAGTACGTTGAAGAAACATGTTAATTGTGCCTAAAGATGTTTGTTTTTTCTTGAAATGCCCACTTAGTTCCCAATTGATCAAAAGTTGAAGGTTCCAGAGAGTCTTTCTTCTGACAGCTTGATTATGTAGAGGCTCCCTTCTAGGGACTCTTGTTATTTTATAAACACATGCATATGTGTAATATATTCTGCCAAATACTCCCACTTTCTGATCTGCACAGTACAACAGAGCATCCCATGGAGTCAGAGAACAAAGAAAATCTTCACTCTTGAATTTTTCCCAGAAGCCAAATATGTCCTCAGCTTCAGAAAGAAAATCCTTAGCATGGATCGGGGCACCTCTCTGGCCCCCTGAAGGAAATTTTAGGCACCATTGGTGTGCTCCCCAGGAGAATAGTATGCTTGTGGGTACTGGAACTTGGGTTGATTTCCTATTATGGATTCAGGTTTTGTTCCAGAAATTTTACCTACGTCATTGCAATTAATTCCCCCAATGACCCTGTGTTGTAGGTATTACTGCTCCATATCACACGAGGAAATTGAAGCTCAGAGAATCTGAATAACTTGCTAAAACCATATAGCTATCAAGTGATGAAGTCAGGATTTGAACCTCTGTTCATCTGACTCCAACGCCCTGATATTTCTATTCTGCAGAACACAGGCTCTAGCTCATAGTAGCTGGTGGATAGAAAACCACTCTACCCCATTCAAAGTAGCTGAATTATCTTTTTCAGCCTGTAATCAATCCCTATAAAATTCTATTCACTGTAGGTTTATGGCATCCACTTCCTTACACAATAACCAGAAAATGAAAAGTAATAAAAATATTTGTAACTGCAATATGAGAAAGCATATGGAAAAGATCATACTGCTGTGCTACTTTCTAGTAAATTGGAGAACTCAAATTGATAAGGGCATAGTATAGAGAAAAGAATATTGTTTTTTCACCTCGTTATTCATTTTTAATGAGATAAAATTCACGTAACATAATTAACCATTTTAAAGTGTGCAAATCTGTGGCTTTTGGTACATTCACAGTGTTAGGCAACCACCACCTCTATCTAGTTCCAAAATATTTTCATCACCCCAAAAGGAAACCCCATATCCATTAAGCAGTTGCCCCCTCTTCCCATGCTCCACCTAGCCCCCAGCAACCAACAATCTTCTTTCTGACTCTATAGATTTATCTATTCTGGATATTTCATATAAATGGAGGTATATAGTATGTTGACCTTCTACGTGTGGCTTCTTTCACTTAGTATAATGAGGTTCCTCCACGTTGGAGCATATATCTCAATTCCTTTTTATAGCTGAGAATATTAATTTTTAAGTGAGGGTTCTAGGCCTAGCTCTGCTACTAGCTCACTGAAAACTTTACACAAGGCTCTTCCTTTCTCTGGCCTTATCGTGCTCATCTGTAAATGTGGAGATTGCGCACCCTTTGGAACATGAGTTTTGCAGAAGCTCTGGAACAAAAGGCCTTCCTGCTCAAATTAACGTGGGGAAGAGTGCACGCTGGTTTTCCCCTTGTGGGGAGTCGTGATGCTCATGTTCTAAAGATTCTGGACCTGCTTCACTCTGTTTAGTCAGCATTTACCAACCTGTGCCCAGAGAACCCTTTTATTTTGCCTACTTTATTTTTACATCTTGTGGAATCCAGTCCAGTTTCTAAGACACTGTAACCTGTGAACCACTCATTGATGCTACCCCACAGTGTACCACTTGGCCAGTCAAGTCCATGTTGATCTAGTCTCTAAGTTACTGACCTAGAGGTATTCTTCTTCCAGGGGAAGGTTTGAACCTTTGTTGGGGCATTTGGTTGTCCCAATGATAAGAGTCAAGGATAAGAAACATTCTGCCATGCATTGGACCTTCCTTCACAGCACCAACATCCTGGTCTATACAGACTCTCCAATGTCCACCTGGTCATTTATGTAGGTGAAAATGCTGTTTGTAATCATCCGAACCTAGTTTTCCATATAAAAGCAAAGTATTTTTTGCATGGATTCAACGTCCACTAATTTTTCCATGTATACAACAATTATGTAAAATCTGGCTCTATTTTAAAAGGGCCGTTCACCATTGAAGGACAGGCAGAGTTATGCTACAGAAACAAATTAACCTAGAAGTCCTGGTGACTTAACACAACAAAGGTTTATTTTTTTGTTTATGCTGAAAGTCCATCAAGCATTGGCAGGAGGCTCTACTCACAATTAGTCAGGGTTTCAGACTGACTCCACCATGGGGGTTGTCACCAGCCACCTCTGGTGATGGTGGACAGCGTTTGTACACCACCTCTTCAATGCTTTGGCCCAGAAGGGAGGCACATCGCTTCTGACTACAGCCCAGTGGCCAGAGCTAGTACACGGTCCCTCCTAACCACAAGACGGCTAGGGAACGAGGAGCAGATGGAAAGTTTGGCAATACAATATCCGTGGTAATGCCACTTGTAGCATATGAGTCAGCATTAGAATGTTCATGTATTGGTTTGCATATGTAGCTGTCGTATTTTTGTTAATTTTACATGTAGGTACAAGCATATGCCTACTTAGCTATGTCTGTTGGTTTAGCAATGCCTGCACATTTACATATAGAAACATGTCTTATTATAAGCTACTTTCTTGTACTTTTTCTTTATGTTACAGTTAGGGCATTGTATTGTTTTTTTTTTTTTTTTTAATTACGTGTGTCTGTAGATTATGTTAGCTCTGAATTTTATTTCAAGGTGGTAAAGGGGCATTGAAAAAATATGTTATAAAAAGGAGGTCTGATGGGGCTGAGAGCCACTTTTCTAGGTCTCAGCATCATCTAGGGCATAGAGTAGGTCATGGAGAGTTATAGGGGTTTACATCATAATA
The DNA here is from genome assembly GCF_028023285.1 of Balaenoptera ricei. Taxonomy (NCBI): domain Eukaryota; kingdom Metazoa; phylum Chordata; class Mammalia; order Artiodactyla; family Balaenopteridae; genus Balaenoptera; species Balaenoptera ricei. The sequence goes on along the minus strand of NC_082654.1, from coordinate 17,843,240 downwards.
GTAAGAAGAATATTAGCTAACATTTATTGAGCTTTCTCGATGTGCCAGAGACTTTACCAAGCGCTGTAAGTAAATTCCCTGCTATAAGCCTCACCAGAAGCCTATGAGGAAACCTCTGAATTGTCCATTTTACCGACAAGAGCTGCTTTACTCATTTAGGCATGTTAGGAAGGTTGTGGGTCCCATACTTTCTCTTTACCCCATGTCAGCGTGACTATGAAGTGGGACCCCACATACCTACTAGGAAGGATAATTGCTCTTCAAACACTGTGAAGAGACAGCAGGCAAAGTGCAAGGGTTGGGATAGCACAACAGGACACCTGCGCAGCCCAGAGGAAAGTTAGAGAGGAGACTGGAAGGAAACAGTCCTGAGGAAAAAGACGTTGCCCCCAAAAGTAATATCGCCCATTCAGAGAGGACTGGGATTCTGTAAATGTGTCACTGAGAGGGTTCCCCTGGGCCTTTCACCAAACTTCATTACCTGCCTCTCCCATCTCATCCCTGTTCCTGTGCCTCACAGTTTTTCTGTGATTTCATGGGCATAAGAGCTTACAACTAGCAGTTCAATCAGTTAGTTTATTTGAATAGAATAATCAAGATAGTTCTAGGCCAAAATAAAAATTAAAATGTCAGGACCCTCCCTGGAATTATACCATCGGTTAACAAAAGAAGAAAAGAACCACAATTAACGGACAATTAGAAAGTAAAGGCTCTTGCATGCTTCCCTTTATTTGTGGTATATCCAGACACCTTTTTTCCAGTGATGGGGTTTTCTTCCCTTCTATCCCTGGGTATATATGCAGGATGGGCTACTTTAAAATTTTGGTTGCACCCTTACTTTCACTACTCAGTCTTTATTTTCTTCTCAGTCTTTATTCTATAAGAAATATGCTTCAGTGGCTTACGCGTTTGGAATTGATTTTGTAGAGTCGTGTAACGTTTTCCTTGCCCAGAGCAAGACCACATTGGTTCAAGGCTAAGAAAGTAGGCTGGTCCTACAGAGACCCTCTGGGTGACTCATCTCTTTTGAGATCCTGATTGTCCATTTTTTTGGTTGGTGTTTCTAGCAGCAGTGTGTGTTGCCCTGAAGGCACCTCTCATATGGTGTTGACTATACTACGCTGAGCTGTTTAATTCCTGCTTTGGATTGTGCCTCAAGTTTTAAGTCACTTGACAGTACAGATGGTTTCTTTCTCCAAAGTTTATCAATAGCATACCATTCCCTCCCAATAACTCCACACACAAACACACACACACACAGAGCTACGTACAAATTTCACGTTTTCTTCCTTTTAGAAACAAGATGTGATCTGTCTGACCTAGCTGGAGAATCTGCTGCTTTTTCAGATTTATGTCCCTGTGACCAGGTAGCTTGTCAAGCTATTTGTCTTAATCACTCAACTTCTCCATTAGACAGCTATTTAAAAACCTTCTGTGTAATTATCATTTTTGACCCTCCATCTTCCACATTCTTGTCTTTATTGTAAACGTTCTTATGACTGTTTTATATGCTATATGTCCCAAAAGGTATTTAAGCCTTCTTACACTGTTTTGTCTGCTTTTCTTTAAGTTTGCCACCAACTTAACACTCCATGCCCATTGCCTCCCTCACAATCTGACTGCTTATTTCTCTGGAAGGGGTGAACCCTAGATTGAGTGGTCCAGATCTGTCCTGTATCTTCTTTGCCCTTTGAAATAAACAAGCAGAGAAGCATCAGAGAAGCTCTTAAGGACATTTGCCAGAGTTGTTACTGCCTTGTCATTGTCTTCTAACTGCAAGGTTAGAAAGCTGGGGCCGGAGGTGGCTTCATTCATCATATGAGCCAGGCACTGTGCTGATCTTTGGGGGAATAAAAGATGACACAGATCCTACTTTCAAGCAGCTCTCACTCTGGTAGAGAGGATAATTTAGGCAAGGTTGAATGCTTAGGGGTTTGAGGAGAAAGAGATCTCTTTTTACAGGGGCAAATGCAGAAGAATTCAGGGCAAATACAGCATTTTAGCTGAACTATGAACATTGAGTGGGGCTGTAAACACTAGAGATGGTTGGGGACACCCCAGACAGTGAACCACATGGGTGGAAGCTCACGGGTGCCCAAGTCCAATCTGACTAGAGCAGTGGTTCTCAACCAGGGCTGGTTTTGACACCCAGGGGACATTTGGCAATGTCTGGAGACATTTTTGTTTAACAGCAAGGGGAGAAGGGCTGCTCCTGGCATCTCGTCAGTAGAGACCAGCAATGCAGCTGAACATCCTACAGTGCACGGGACAGACCCTCCCATCCAACAGAGAGTTATCCACCCCAAACGTCAGTAGGTATCAAGGTTGAGAAGCCCTGGAATAGAGCCTAGACTTTTTGCCAGAGAGAATTAGGAGAGAAGCCCGAAAGACTGTTTAGGCTGCAATTCTGGGGTCTGAGTGTTAGCTTAAGGCTTGGTTTTTACTTGGTAAGCAATGAAAGGGTTCTGAGCATGACCAAACTGGTAGTTTAAGAAGAGCAAACAATCAAGATGTGTTGATGCTTGGAGACAGTGAGGACAGGGAGACCAGTTAGGAAGGAGGCACTAGTCTGTGTGAGAGGTTATAACAGTACCAAGGAAGAGAAGAAACAAATACGAGAGATATTTCAAAGGAAGATTTGAAAAGACCTGATGACTGGTTCAAATTGGGAAGCAAAATAAAGGACGATTCCAAATGAATTGTTATGTGTCAGTTCTGGGAGACTCCCTTGATTTGCCTACCCTTAACTGGTGGGAAGAAGCGCATAGCAAGAAAATAGGATTTTGATTTTATACCTGTTGGATTTAAGGAACTGGTGAGACAACCAAGGTGAATATGCAGCATGGAATAGGAAATAGGGAGTAAAAGTTGGAATAGGTTAAGAGACAGATTAGGCATAGAAATGGGGATGATATTTAAAAACCATGGAAGTGAAAGAGGATCTCAAAGGAGATTATTTGAAGAATTTAAGGAAGAAATACAAGGTAAAAACTTATGAGTTCCAACACTTATGAGCTGAGATAAGGAAGCAGCACCCACAAGGGAGAAGGATCTGAAGGTGGGAGAAGCTCACAGTAGGCAGACTGCACAGATTCACTCATGGATGAGTAGCTGTTAAAGTCAAGGCCGAGTCTTTCACTGCTTGCTTCTGAATGTGATAAATCTTTATATGGTAGTATTTTGTAGACCAAGAGTCTTGAGGTAACCAGCTCGCATGTATTTGCTTTTTCTTCAATATCAGGATTTTGTATAGGGGTACACAGTTGCAATTAATAGTACTTAATATTTGTACATATTGTACAAATATTGTACATATTGGAATCACTCATTAATTTTCTTCTGATATTGGACAGTGTGTTGGGGTTGAGGGAGAGTCCCATCTTTTCAAATAGATTATAAACTCCATCAAGGGCAGAGACTGTGTGTTTTGTTCTTTGGCAAATTACTACAGGGCACAGCAGGTATGAATTAAATGCTAGAGACCTATTTTTCTCTCCTAAAATAGAGAAAACAAACACCCATAACAAAATGAAACAGATCAACAAAAAAACCAAGGTCATTCTGATTTACTGTCATGGATATGGTATTTGAGGTGAGTCGTAAACCAAAGGAAACATTTCAAATTTCTTATTTATCAGAAGACTGGCCTATTCTTCCAGAACCTAGAAGCCTCTGTCTACTTACTACATCTCAGAATAGATTCAACCAGACAGATATGTTTAATTTAGCTTAAATAATGACCTGAAAGCCTTTTTGAATGGTTCCAGTAGAAACATTAGGAATTGTTTATACCTAACTTTTATTTGGTTTTGTTTTCTTTTTTTAAAAGCAAAACAATTTGGGAACTCAAGATTTTATAGGTGCCATCTATTTTGGAATGCAGTTTACTTTTATGATGTTTATTCTTCACCCACTGAAGGGTGTGAACATTATGGGTTTCACTGCATGGCTACCTAATGCTATTTTTACATTATACTTTGTATATAGTGTCCATTTTTTCGGTGCTTCTTTTAAGGTTCCCTTGTTGCATGTCAGCAGGAAATCATAATTAGGAGTGCTATGTGAAAGTCTTTCTCTTTAGCATTTAACTCTTAAAGAATGAGGAAATTAAAAAGTAATGTAAAATTTTTTTTTAAGGAACCTCCATACAGTTCTCCATAGTGGCTGTATCAATTTACATTCCCACCAACAGTGCAAGAGGGTTCCCTTTTCTCCACACCCTCTCCAGCATTTACTGTTTATAGATTTTTTGATGATGGCCATTCTGACTGGTGTGAGATGATACCTCATTGTAGTTTTGATTTGCACTTCTCTAATGATTAGTTACAGATGTTGAGCATCCTTTCATGTGTTTGTTGGCAACCTGTATATCTTCTTTGGAGAAATGTCTATTTAGGTCTTCTGCCCATTTTTGGATTAAAAAACTAAAAGTAGAACTACCATATGACCCAGCAATCCCACTACTGGGCATATACCATGAGAAAACCATAATTCAAAAAGAGTCATGTACCACAATGTTCATTGCAGCTCTATTTACAATAGCCAGGACATGAAAGCAACCTAAGTGTCCATTGACAGATGAATGGATAAAGAAGATGTGGCACATATATACAATGGAATATTACTCAGCCATAAAAAGAAACGAAATTGAGTTATTTGTAGTGAGATGGATGGATCTAGAGTCTGTCATACAGAGTGAAATAAGTCAGAAAGAGAAAAACAAATACCGTATGCTAACACATATATATGGAATCTAAAAAAAAAAATGGTTCTGATGAACCTAGGGACAGGACAGGAATAAAGACACAGACGTAGAGAATGGACTTGAGGACACGGGGAGGGGGAAGGGTAAGCTGGCACGAAGTGAGAGAGTAACAATTGACATATATACACTACCAAATGTAAAACAGATAGCTAGTGGGAAGCAGCCGCATAGCACAGGGAGATCTGCTTGGCGCTTTGTGACCACCTAGAGGGGTGGGATAGGGAGGGTGGGAGGGAGGCGCAAGAGGGAGGGGATGTGGGGATATACGTATGCATATAGCTGATTCACTTTGTTATACAGCAGAAACTAACACAACATTGTAAAGCAATTATACTCCAGTAAAGATGTTTAAAAAAATAGTAATGTAAAATTTTAAGTAAGTAATTGTACCTTTATTACTTTGCTGTATGTTACATAAAGGTAGATAATATAATTGACCTAGAAGATCTAAGTGAATAAACTTAAATCTGAATGCAAGGATAAGGAGTAGAATGGTAATACTAAAAACCTGCCTTGCGTACAGTTGCTTTTTGACTCTGTAAAAATGGTTTACTTGACTCACATGCTTTTGAATTAATCAGATATGCAAGCATGTGGGCAGGGGGGACCCCTTATAGTTTCTACATATGTGAATCAAAGATGGGATTTGTTTGAATTACCCTTTAGCCTCCATTGTTAAAATCAGAATTAAGTTCTTTGTTTAGTGAAGCATTAATAGCAATCTTTGAGATGGCCGTGAAGGGCAGCTTGCTGGAGAGAGTTCTTAGTGTATTATGCTGTTTACCTAAGGGTTATATTCAAGAAGCTCTCTGAACAGCTGGGCTGATTATTGAAAATGCCTCACAGTAACTTCCAGCCTAGGCTGATCGATACTGGTGCAAAGCTTTACATGGGAGGGAGCTATTTAAACATTGAGAGCCCCAGGGATAAAAGAGAATGAAAAAATAATGCTGGACAAATATGCTGAAATGTTCAAAGGAAGAGAGAAGTATCTTGTCTTGCTATAGGGGAAAATTCCTAAACAAACAAACTAGAAAATTAAATTTGTCTTATAATGACATCCTAAAATTTTAGTTATTCTTCCTTATAGCAACACCCGAAATATTTAGTTATTTTATCTTATAACATGCCCCCCCCCAAATATTTAGGAGGAGGAGGAAGGTCTTATCAAATATACCAAAGACAATTTTATTTCCATTATTTTGAAATGTAACCTATTTCATAAATTCCATAAATCAATAAAGTATTTATTGTTAAGTAGACGGAGATCTTCATATTTTAAACCGTTCTCTTTCTCAGAACCATTAGAAGATCATATCACCATTGTACTCCAACATCCAAATGTAGGCAGAAAATTCCTATTTCCTCAATATTTTCTGCTATAGAGATCTAGAACAGAGATATAAACATTTCCTTTTGTCTTAGTCCTAGCGAAACAAGCTTATTTGTATGTTTCCAGTTCTGGTTTTAATAGTTTAATACATTAAATAAAAACTGCACTAGATATAGGAGATCTTATTTCCTAAAAACATTTGGTGGAATTATGACATTGAGGGAGAAGTATCAGCATTCAAAAGCCTGTCTACAAAATGGGGTAACAGAGAAATACTCCCCAAAAGAGTGGGGAGGAACCACTCAGTTTATCAAAGTGAAAACCTGTGTTGAGAAATCCTACATCTTGTTACATCCATGATTTCTTACTTTTACCCTGCACACAACCAACAGACAGGAAGTTCAGAAACACAAAGGCAATCAATATGAAAACTGTGAAAGTCTCTTAATTAATCAACTCACACAAACTCTCCAAGTAAGAGGATTTTACAAGCATTTCAATTAAGGCTTTCCCTTTTTATTACCAAATTTCATTGACAATTAAGAATGCATAATTAAAGTTGACATGATTATTAAAAGCAAAATATTATTTGCATACTGAGCTTTTGGGCTTATAGGAGACTTTCATTTTCTGATTCTTATTCTCTTGATGAATCACATAGACAATTGCTAATTGGATAGTTATTCTATAACAGTGACATTTTAAAAATTTCAAAATGAGTAGGTCTTTGAACATATTTGTATTTCCCTCCTCACGTGAGCATCATTGTTTTGGCATACATACCTAGAAGCTACATGACCATTCTCATTCATGAAATTTAACAGCAATACACATGCAAAAAACTACCTTCTGCAGAGAAATGTTTAAGAGCTAACATTCTGTGACTTTTTTGACCTAAGAGCCCTAGAATGGCCTGAATACACTGTGAAGCCCTGCAGCAATGCTCTTTACCCCGAATTGACATTGGAATGTAAGAAACTTATTGACATTGAAAATGGATATACTGAATATGGGAATTTTTGGAAAAAACAAACGTCAGTTTAGTTTAATACTTTGTTTTTGTTATTAAAAGAAGGGTTTATTTGAAGTCCTCATTGTCTCTCAGCTCTTAGGCTAATAAAGCCTGACAAGTTTCCAGAAACTGCACATATTCCCAATATGGTTTATGCTACTTTTCTGTTTGAAGACTAAAACATAGACCAGGAGACAAAGTATCATTTCATGATTCTGTTCCTCACTTAGGACAGTAGAAAAGTAATTTAACTCCTTTGTGCAACTTTTCTTCACCAGGAAATCAGGAATAATCATTGCCTTCCACCTTCAGCTGGGGATTCTGGAGAGTAACAGTACAAGGGCCATTTGGAGTTAAAATCAAAAGATGAAATTATCATTATTTTTTTACCCAAAGAATTAAGTTCAAAGAATATGAGACTATCTCTTAAATAGTTTTTATTTTTAAATGCTCATTTAAAAATTATCATATTAAAATCTATTTCTTTTGTGTTTATATTGTAAAAATATTACAGAGAGGCTAAAGATGTCATTTTAGAATGTCTTTAAATAGCAATCTCTACCAATGCCATGAAAATATTATCTACCTATGAAGCATAAAATCCTACTGTTTTAGGAATGAAACATGGAAGTTTAAAAAAAAAATAAGCAGAAGCTTCCCTGTTTATCAGGAATCATAGCAGTCAGCCTTTGAGTCTGACTAAAATCTTATTTTGCCCATAGCTTGCTCCTATTTCCACGCCTCCCCTCCCCCATCACTACCACCTCTGATGGAGAACCAGTGGACCAGCTCCACTGGGGATCAGGCCTTGCAAAGCCTGGAGGTGGGTAAGGAGGATCTCAGCACTCCAAGAAAACATACACGTACACACGCACGCACAGACATAAGCTTCTGTAGATAGATATTTAAGCGGACCAGGTTGTTTCACTTCCTAAGTGATTTGTTCACCTTTTTTAGGGTACCGTGTTAAGGGCTCCAGTGTTTAGTCCCCATAGAAAAATATAGCTAAAGCATTTTAATATTGGCCCATCATTTGGCAACAATTGAAATAGGCAGTCGTTCTTTTATTTAAAGAGAATCATTATTCTTTTGTGTCTAAGAGAGTAGCAGCCCTGAGGGTAGTCTGAATACAAAATACAGGACTCAGTCCAGAAACAGATCTTGGTGTCATATATTGTCTGGGCTCCAGGAGGATGTTGATGAATGCTGTGGTTTAGCATCCGAATTCCTCAATATGAAGGCCCAAGTCTCAGTTTCTAGCCGACAGTGGACAATCAGGGATATTCTCATTGGCTGTTTTTGTATAACTTCAAAAGGGTAGTAAATATCGCTTTGTTGTCTTGTGACTATTACAGAAAAAGCAATCGTTTTTTTTCAAGGTAATCATTCTAAAAGAAGGGGTGGAAAAAAAGCAAAAGTCACAGATTTTCTCCTGTTGGAAAGAGCCAGTATCTGAGCAGTCGGGCACTTCAGTATCTGAGCAGGCTTGTCGAGCTGTCAGTTGGGCACTTCAGGCTCTCTCTCTGATCGTGCTGTTCGAAAGCCTTTGCTCCTCTCCTTCCAGTCCTCCCTGCCAGCTCTCGTGACCCCCTACATCCCACATTACCTCCCTACTACCCCATCCCTCCAACACACCAAGCTGGCTGTCGATAAGAGAAAAACCAGAATAGCCGCTTTCCTTATTTTGCCCAATTCAGAAAGGTTGAGGACTCCCACCAGGACTTATGAGCTCTGAAACTGGGGGATTTGGAGGAAGTTGCAGAGGCCATAGCAAGTGATCAGGTGATGATGTGGGTGACCATGTGGGCTCAAGAGGAGAGATGACCTTAGCAAGAGGTAGAGATGGCAGTCCTTATGATGTGGACACAGTCCCAGGCAGACTTCCGGGTGCTTGCAATTGGCAAGGGTTCCAACCTCAATGCCAAAGCCCCACTTGCACAGGGTCTCCCTTAAATGATCTTCTCTATCCATTGCCTTTAGGATCCCTGTCCCTTCCAGATGTTCTTTCCCCATTTCCTAATATCCCTTTTCAGTGGAAGCCCTAGATCCCCCAAACTTCCAGTTGTATGTTATGTGCTGTCCAAAGTGCTTACTTTTATAAACCTCATTTGACACATCCCTGTGTCAATTCATTGTATAAACCACATAGAGTCTTGCATCTATAAGCTAACTCCTGTGCTTGCACGCCTTTGAACACAAATGGACAACAAAAAGACAGGAACTGTGTTAGCCTTTGTGAATGACCAGAGGCAGGGTGCCATTGAGCAGAAATTGATAGCACGGTGCTAATGATTTTCAGTTAACCAAAATCACTCTTTGAGTACCAAGTTAACATGTATTGCATTTAAAATACAATAAATGCAGTATTCATAAACTTATATGTGCCTTGTGACTTCTGTGTCAGCAGGGTTTCTGTAGGCCTCTATATCAAATAAACTTCAAATATTCAATAATGTAGATCGCATCTGGCCTCATTTTTGAAGTGTCCCTCTAGGAATATTTCTAAAATAGTAGATCGTTCCAGTTTTTTTTTTTCCTAATGAGAAAAATCCATGTGTTCTGTGAGTATTAATAATAATGGCTTCAAATAAATTATTGACTGGTGGCAATGGAAAGTATTTTCTAGTAGCTGAGGAGCTCTTGGAACAAGAATTCTGATTCCCACTGCAACTTGTCTAAGTTGTGCTCCTCTTGCCTCTCCACTTCATCAGTTCCATCAGTTATCAGCCATCCCAAGCAGAGTTACTGAAGGTCAACAAGGGAGAGAGGGACAAATGTGAAGGATTCATGGTTCAAGATTATAGTAACATTTAATAAAAATTTAAAAGGAGTTGATGATTCTTATATTTTTTGACATATGAATCTTGGAGCTTTTTAAAATAATTTTTGTATTCGACAGAATTCCAAATATTGGCTCATACATACATAAACATACTATCTCTATGCCTATCTCTCTGTCACTGTATAGCTATAGATCTATATATATATGTAGAGATAGGAATAGATATGCCAAATGACTACCATTTCTGAGGCACTGTATGGAGAAGTGAATAATGTGTAAGATTTATTCCCTACCATGGGGGAGTTGCCTACAGTCTAGGGGGGATGGGCATGAACATGGTCAGTCAGTCTTAGTAGACATATACTGTGTGCACCCTGTCAGGCACTCTACCAGACTCTGGGCATAGAGAGAAGAGAAAAATGCTAGCCTTGGGGTATGTGCCATCGTTGTGGTTCAGATAATGAACTGATCTGAGTCCAGAGGAGGGAGAAACATTGCCAGCAAAGTTGATCATGAAAGGCTTCTAGGCAGTAGTGACATAGTAACTGCATTTAAATGCATTTTCCCTATGTATAATTCTCAGAGCATGTTTTCTATTTCAACTATATTGCATTTTGAGACATGTAAGTCAGTGATCATTTATAATTTTTTTAATGTCTTGTGATTGTGTAAGTAGATCTTTAAAAGTTTGGCTTTACTCAAAATAATCCAAGACCATTTACTGTGATTTAAAGTATTCATAAAGCAAGGTGATTATTACTCCTGAGACCATTGTACAAAGCCCTGAAGTGTGTTAGACATAGGCCAGAAACCTCTCTCCTTTGTTATATCTTATGAGTCTGTTAAGTTAAAAAAATTTTTTTAAAAAGCCTATCCTTTTTTGCTATTCCTGTTCTATCTTAGACACTTGAAAAATAGAATTTTATATGCTACAATCTAAAGGGAGGATCATGGAGGAATTCTCTTTCTCTATTGCATATGCTACCAAAGACTTAGAAAATCAAGAAAAAAACCGACAAAAATGCTCTGCTTATTAGTGTACACACCTCCATTTTCCTAAAGTTGCATAACTAACTGAATTAGGAAAGTGCTATAAACATTACATCACTGTTGACATTGAACATTGCATAGCTGGAAAGAAAGGCATGTATATGTTTTTTTTCCATTTGCTATTTCAATAATCTAAATCGCAGTGGCAAATGAAAATACAATTGAGTCTCAAGTGAATGGCCAGAAACACCGTATATTTTATAAAATATGGCAGCATAATGAATAGGAGGTAAAAAAAAAAAAAAAGAAAAAGAAAAAAGTCCTGGCTTTCAAGTCCTGATGGTTGTGATGTGATTGAATCATAGTGCATTCTGTTTGATGTCTCCGCTTTGCTATTCAGATACACTGCAAAGTATGTGCATCACCCTCTCTGCAAAGTGCACCTGGCAACCCAGCACGGATGTAGTTTGTTTTTCCTGCACCTGCAAGAAACGTATATATTCAGAGTAGAATTTAAATAGGGGTATTTTAATCCTCCTAATTGTGATAGATTCCCCATCCAGGGAAAACGATCAGTCAGGTACAAAAGAAACTGCTTAGGATTTGAAGGAATTTGACAATTTCGTTGTAGTTCCTAGCCTGGCAGGTGGTAATAATGCCTATGCCAGCACTGTCAAAATATGAAAATTAAAGTGACGATGGGTTTTAATGAAATCCATTTGACAAATATAATTAAGGTGTTTTAATATGAAGTCCTGTAATAAAGACTACCGGTGGACTCCCTGAGGTCCTGACTAATTGTGTAGATTGCTTTTAAGCTTTGAATAGTTTTATTGGATAATGAACTGTTAAGAAGTGTTAGATCTTTCTTAAGCAGAATTTGGTTTGAAAAAGAAGAGGAGAGACAGGCCTGAGGTGTGGCATTTTAAACATAATTAGAAGAGAGATTTAAGTTAACATCTTTGATCTTGCTGTCAGTTTTTGATTAGAGCTGTAAATGCTTTAATCAAGTGTAGTGTAGTCATTACATTTCTAACTGTTTTTTAAACTGCGAAATTACTGAGACATTGACATCAATTTTAACACATTCTGAAAATTTGCTGTAGAATTGGGTTTCTCCATCGAGTGTTTGCAATTAGAATATCTGATTATACTGACTTACCAATCTTAAACACAATGGCAAAATTATACTGTGGTGAGGACGAGTTTGGTTTCTGTAGTAGTTAAGCACAGCAACAGAACAGTACAATTATTTGATATTTATTTTGCTTTCTAGGAATGTGTTTGCAAGTTGAAAGCACTCATGATATAAAAGAATGTCATTAAAATGTGTAGATGAGGAAGTAACCTCAAAATGTTCATCAAGTGAATTTTATAATATTAAATGTTTCTAACTTTCACTCTCAAAGAACCATTATTTGCCAAATAGCTCATTATGATCATCTGATGCCATATTTGTGTTTTTATCCCCATGCTAGGTACACATAGTAAGCACTCGGTAACTGTTTGTTGGATGAATGAGAAATCAGTTGACAATAGCTGAGTATGTAACCTATTTGAATTATTTTCCCCAAATTAAATAAGATCTAAGTAAATGAACTGTAAGGAAAAAGCACATTTCCTCTCCCTTCTGCCACCTGTCTTGACCCAGTTATTCATTATAGGGTATAAATGGGTATATATTTGGTATTTCTGACTAATTTCAGATAGCATCACTAAAATGATGAGTTAGACCAGTGCTGTGTGGCATTCTCCTTGGTGGAAATCTGCCTCCCTAGCATTTCACCCATGATTGCAGAAGTGATAGGGCTATTTTAAGGAGCCATGCCCTAGGGCCATTCATTGACTCTAATAAGAAGGAGTCCACACTGATTACATGGTCTTGAACTTTCTGCTTGTGTATTATGTGTTACATAGCATATGAAATGAAGAGTTGAGAAGTCTGGATTCTAACCCAAGCTCTGCCATATATGCCATTTAGAAAATGTCTTTTCTCCAGATGATCTAATCCACCCCTGAGTGGAGTAAAAAACTTCTAAATCTCTGCTGACTGTAGTGTTCAAATGATCAGTGTCTAGCTCTCTAAATAAGTCTCTTTACCACCTTTACCCTTTTAGCCTTTCTCACTTTTAATGTTCTCGCCTTTTACTTTTCTTTACCTTCCTTTTTTTCTCTGGATCTTCCCACCATTCATTTATCCATCCATCCATCCATCCATCCATCCATCCATCCATCCAGGAAGTATTATTAAAGATCTGTTACGTGCCAGGCATTATGTAAGAAAATAAACAATACCAAGTAACAATAGATAGCCTCTTGGTTACCTGAGGCCAGATATGGGGAGTGGTTAGACAGAAGAGAATACTGTCTTCTTATCATCCAGTTTGATTTATGTGCCACTGGATGATAATACCTTTATAAGCAGGAGTCGTTGGACCAGGTGCCTTTCAACATTTTTACCTGCAAATACTGCTAGAAATAAAACCTTTCTTGTAGATTATATGACTACCCATCATCCCATTGTTTTAAATATTTATTCTTTACACTTAGTTTCAGGTCAGCATTATGTCCATTCTAAAGCTATAGCGAAAAAAATTAGGAAGCATTGTTTCCATAGGTCTTTACCTTTGTCTTCTAAGATTTGGAAAGAGATGTGAGTTGCACAGTAGAGTATCTGTTACAGTTAGGTTGTCGATAGACACTCAGTTTTTAAAGTACATCAGAAGATAGCCACATCATTGTATGGCAGATGATTATAAGTGTGGGGGCCAGAGGCCTGGGGTGGAAGGCATGGCATGGGGACTCCTGGAGACCTGCCAAGACGATGAATAAATCGGTTCATCGTCTTGGCAGGTACCATGTTTGTATGTTGGTTGATCCAACACATTTGGCACGTTTCTCTATTTAGAACTGGTACAGTGTTTTATGTTGTAGTGGTGGTGATTTTCACCTCATTCTGCCCCACTTCAGTATGAGCTGCTATGTGTTGGGAACATGCGTTATTCTTCTTTGTATCTTTACAGTGCCTGCCACATCATTGGCTCTCCATAATGTTTATTGAATTGAATTCTGATTTTACCTCTGATGTAAAATTTGTCTCCATGGGCAAGTTGTTGAACCTTCCTGGGAGAGTTGATTTTCATCAGGATTTCCAAGGAAAAACTGGGTAAAAAATCCATGGACAAATGAAAGTGACTGCAAAACTTTTCCTTCACTTCTGTGGGCTTATTGTAAACTACTTAACTCTCCAGCCCACTCCCAACTGAACTAAAGGTTCTCCAAAGGGACCGTGGCAGTTTTCACTTTTGGAATATTTGTTCAGTGCCTTGAGATCATGATGAAAGACCTGTAGAGTGGGGAGGGATTTTTTTAGGTGTGATCCCTTCTGAGTCCATAGATGTAATCAGAGCCAGTCTGCTTATAAAATCATCAACACACTATTTCCCACTGCAGTAGGTGTTCTTTTGAAGTCTCTTGTACCAAGCTCTGACCTTATTTCTCAAGATGTATCCACATTTTCTAAATGGGAGATTTGGGCAAATAGAAGACAGCCCCAACATGCAGAATGTTTTTGAATGTTACTCTCCATTTAGCGCCTAAGGAAATCAACAAGGCAAAATACAGTTTGCGTGCTATGTAGTGTTAACTGGCATTTCATTAAGGTTGTCAGGACTAAAAGTGGGTTTCCCCCCGTAAGTTATGTATAGATTTGTTTGTCATTAGTGCAGAATGTTTAGGATCTCACATAAAAATCTTTTGTGAAAGAATTCCTGTATTACAGATTGTCCCTGCCTTGTTTTTAAAGGGAACAATGAGATAATCCGTGTATAAATTACACATCAGTTACACATCTGGATTGATGTAGTAGCTTTTTCTGAAAAAGGTAAAAAGATTTTCCTCCTCCATTGGCATCAAGGTTTAAGAGTAAAAATGTGGGAAATGAAAATCAGCTCAAACCATATTCATTCTCATTCTGTCTTACTGTCTCTCTCTCTCTCTCTCTCTCTTACTCTCACTAAGGAAAGAGAGCTAATGGTTTGTGCCAACTTCTACCTCCATGAAACTAGAGAATTTTTGAAAATTGTCAGAAGATGCTATTTATTATGCTCAGTGGCAAGCCCAGGACTCAGCCTGCTTCTTTGTTATTGATGACCTCATCTTCAGGTTTCTGAGAACAGTTCTGGTACCAGGCTCAGTGCATCAGACTCTACAATGAGTATCACCCACTATAAATACATTAAATCATCTTTAGGGTAAAACCAACATTGAAATTCATGAAAACATTGCAGACAGTTCAAAAAGAGATGCGTTTTCCTATGGTACTAAAGGATCAAGAATAATTTGAATTCATTCTGCCTTATTCTGTCTCACTTTTTAAAAGGTTTGTTGTTATTCTTTTGGTAGGAACCTTAAACATTCTCTCTACTCAGCAATCTTTTTTTTTTTCCACTATTTTGAGCCTCCAAATTTATAATACAGTTTTTAAATATGGCATTTTGCTTTCAAACAAGAGTTCAGGAGTAGACAAAAATTCCTAATTAACAATCCCTCAGCCTGGGTGAAATGTGTAGTGGGTTTGAGTTTGTTAGTGGGTATAATATATACCTATTAAATAATTTGTTTAATCATCTATTAAAATTCTGAGCCTTCTGATATTACTTGCGGTGTATTACACATCTTTTCTTTGTATTTAGATGTTTGGGTGTGTGTTTTTGTTAAGGTTTCAGTCGCTTTTCCTGCACCTGAAGAGGAGAATGGGATTTGCCAGTGATAAATGGGGAAGTGGACTAGCTAACTAATAAAGATTTGTCTTAATCAAGTATGATTTGTCAGAACAGGAGCGCACTGGGGTCAGGGCGCGCGCAATGAATTATACAGCATTCACAGGAGGAAAGGACCCGGCAAGAGACCTCATAAATATGCTGCCATTACCCACTGCTAATTCGTATTCAAAGAGTGCTCTGCACAGTTAGTTTCTAGGTTGCTGAGCTGTTCACCAGCTTCCCGAGCTTTCTGTTTCCGTGACAGAAGAAGTTTTATTATGTTTTGGCATCATCTGGGTTCTCAAGGCATATCAGGCCCCAAACTGAACTGATACCAGTAATTTGAAGTGTGGCTTATTACATTACATCACAAAGGATATTTATTAAGTGCCTTCTATGGGCTCTGCAACATGCTGGACACTATGGGGCGGATACAGATGCACAAGACGTTCTCTTCTGGAAGACATTTCGGATGCAGGCTTATGATCCTCGTCAAGTCTTGTCTCTGTCAATTCGAATATGGCTGGAAACATTTGTTTCTATGACTTATTGCTGTGATAGGGTAAATAAGCCTTTTTCCTGGTCTTTATTTTGTAAATCTTTTCTTTGAATTGAAGAGGTGATTGTTTCTTCTCTTCATATTGAACATATGTTCAGATGTTCACATTCAAATTGTTTGAGAGTACACTTTTGGTATTTCAAGGAAAAAACTGAATGGACTTTGGGCTTCCCACTTCCAAGGATGGCCCCTCCAAGAAAGACAAGGTTGAAATAGAAAGTTGGGAAAGCCCATTTTATCCATTCCTGCTTTATCAAAGGAGAATTGTTAGCAGTTGGGCTATTATTTGGTATATTTCCTGAAACTTCCTTAGAGCACTGGCCTCAGCCAGGAATGGGAAAAGAGCACAGTCCTCTGATTTCGGACCATTTAGAAATTGCCATGACACCTCACAGGATGTTTGCAGTGGTGTGTAGGAGAATGTTGAGAATTCTGTAGTGATGGGGATTTCTTTGCTTCAGATGAGAAAGAACCTCACCCACCCTGTGAATCAAAGATGGTATGAAGGCGACGGGGAATGTGGTTGAGCCAAGGCTTGCTTAGAACAACGTCTGAACTTCCGTACAGACAAGCCCTCAGCGAAATCAAAACCTGTCCCCCCGTGAGAGACGCCGTGAATATACTCACAAAGCAGTGCAGATAGATGGGTGGTGAAAACAGACCATAGAGATAATTCAGTTCTCAGAAATGAGTGGTCTTTACATCGGCAGTTAGTATTGTCTCAGCGAGTGTGCAGTCACTGCATGTCTCACAAAAAACAAGATGCACAAAATCCTGGAGAGGAACTGGGAACTCTGGATTTGAGGGTAGAAGAAAGAGTTGGACAAACAGGCCAGCTGGGCCTGGGAAGTAGACCATAGGATGTGAGGTTCTTGGGCCTTAGAAAACTCATCTTGCTTTTCTTTCAAGTAGGAGGAGTCATTTTTAATTTTTTTTTAATTTCGCCTTATACGCTCATCCTTGTATTTGATATATGACATTGGAAAAGTCTTAAAATGTCTAGCTTCCTTTTTTGTTATGTGTTTATCCAAAGTGTTGCTCCAAATTGCTTGGCCAGAGTGCCTGTGATGTTGGCCATTTATGGGCTGGTGAAAGCACAGTATGTGCCAGTGGCCATAACCATTGGCTTGGGGATCAGTCAGATGTGGGTTTTGAATACTGGCCAACCTTGGGCAAATTCCCTAGCCTCTCTGAGCCTCAGATTGTCTTTAGAAGGGGTTAATAATAGTCTACTTCATATGGTGGTTGTGAAGATTAAATGCAGTATCTGTCAAGTGCGTAGCACAGTGGCTGGCATACAGTGAAGTAGTCAATAAATAGTAGCCCAAAATTTAAAAAAAAAAAAAAAAAAAACCTTCCCTGGAGGGCAACATTTATTGCAGTATTTTATACACAGCCTGTAAGCAGTAAACTTTTGCTGGATATATATTGAATGAATGAAGTCATTTTTTTATCGCCAAGGGTTTAAGCCTACATGCCTTTTTTCCTGAAAAAAAGTCCCACCTCAACTTGTTAATACTCTTACATGGAAGTTTGGTAAAAGACTCAATTTTAATGGTTCCCTAATGGAGCCCATTGAGATGTAATTAAAAATTCTTCTTAGAATTATGCTAATAAGTTCAATATACGGCCTTGCCGATGAAGTCTAATAAATTTTCTATTGTATTAGAAACAATAGTAACTTTGTTTTAGTCTGTATTTTAGAAACTCCCAATGTCATAGTGCTTGCTAAGAAAGGCAAACAATAGTAAACTATTTTTTCAGGAGTTTTACTAAAAGAAGTCTCTAAGTGCACATTTGGTTATGTACTCTCCTTCTAAGGTCAGACTGATATTTCAGTTTGCAAAACTGAATAATTCTTTACTGTCCTTCACCTGACATTGACCAGCAGTTGCCATCTGATGAGCTAGATTATCAAAATCCATATTTATTTAGCCTTTTCTTTAATGTCAGAAGAACAGCATAAATATTAGGAAATCTTTAGCTCCTTCATATCTTTCATTTTTTTAAGGAAAACAATAATTTGGGCTCAGTTTGGATCTTTTACCACCTATACATCTCAAGTTAAAAAAAAATACTAAGGTCACATCACCTTAAAACTCTGCTAGAATATACCATAAAACTCTCCATCCTTTTTTTGTTATGCTTTTCTCCACTTGTTCACTAACTCCCTTGTCTTGAGTTTCATAAATTTCTACCTCTCAAAATGTCTGTGTCTAAAATGCAGGTCCCTTCTGCTTTAGAGTTATTCAGGAATACACTGTCTCCATCTTTTTGTCTGCTTCATGATATAGTGTAAATTCTTCCCCTTCCATTTTAGAGTCCTCTGGAGATTGCTCTGGCTTACTTGTGTGTGTTTGTATATGTTTCAGTTAAACTTTATTTACAAAAACAGGTCACAGGCTGTATTGGCTCAAAGGCCCTAGTTTGCCCATCCCTACTCTAGAACAGTGGTTCGCAAAGCATAGTCCCAGGGAACCAGCAACATAGCATCATCTGGGAACTTGTTAGAAATGCAGCTTCCTGGGCCCCACCCAAGACCGACTGAATTAGAAAGTGTGGTTGTAGGGCCCGGGAAGCTGTGTTTAAGAGCCTGACTTACTTTTGTTTACTGATTGATCTATGCCCCATCTACGTCCGCAAAAAGAAGCGCTTGACATTAAAAGGTCAGCTAGGTATATCAAGAGTAGAAAACTTAACCCAGGACCGAAGACAGAAGCCAAGAAGTAAAGGGGAGATTGGGTTGGGGGTTGATGTATAAAGAAATCCTAGAGCAGTGCTACAATAATTAAGGATTAAACTCACCCAGAGCTTCCAGGATTCAGGCCAAAGAAGAAAATATGTTGGATTACATAGCTTACATTGTTCAGCAGTACAAAATGAATTATTTCCTGAACGGTCAAAAAAACATTTTTTTAATCAGGAAGGGGAGGAAGTGTGGTGGTGGTCTCTGAATAAGACAAACTAAGAAATGGTATGAATCCTGTCCTTGAAATCAGCTTGACTGAAAAAAGGTAGAAATATTCTTTGTTTTTTAATTTCTTAAGTCGATCATATGAGTACCAAAGACCCAGTGTTAAAAGGCGTAAAGTTCTGTATTGGAGCCAGATATGTAGTACTAGAGTGTTGAAGAATGAAGGCCAGGTAACAAAGAGTTTAGCATGACTTATAGAAAATTTTAAGAACATACATGTCTAAACCCCACCTCCAGGGATTCTAATTTAGTCAACCTAGAATGAGGTCTACACAACCCCATTTATTAAAAGTGCCATAAATGTGTCTAGACCAAAACCAAAGAAGCACAAGACCAGATGAGAACCTTTGCCATTGACTATCCCCTTCACATTTCAGTCATCTCACTCAGGCTTTTGAAGGAAATAGATGGCAGAAAATTCAAGAATGAGAGCACTGGCTGAAAGCTGAAAAGTGGATGTTCTCTGTCATCAACTGAAAAAAGACCCCAGTGCTGTAGATCCAGGAGAGCAGCTCGGTCTCATCCCCTGTACCAACCCTGATCAATTGGAGCTGATTGCCTGGAGCGTTGTGAGGAGAGGGTTACTTGCAAGGCATGTTCAGGGGCAATGTGATGGATTAATGATATCTGCCAGGTGTTTGGGATTAAGAGTAGCGGCAAGTATGGCATATATTTGTTGACTTTGCTCTTGGACTAGACATATGGATAGCAAGAGTGACATTTTGTTGAAAAATTGAAGAAACTGACTTATTTTATCACTCTGAATTTTTATTTCTAAACTTTATTTCTTTTTAAAACAACTTTTTTGAGGTACAGTTGATGTACAATATAAGTTTCAGATTTACAACATTGTGATTCACAATTTTTAAAGGTTATATTCCATTTATAATTATTATAAAATATTGGCTATATTCCCTGTGTTATACAGTATATCCTTGTATAAATTAGATTTTGTTGTTGTTGTTAATGTATAAGTTGTATAAGAAGAAGGTAACTCCTTCCACAGGAATTCTAAATGTTTTGTGTGAGTCAAAAATATTGTGTACGAAGCCTCCTTCCTTACACCATAAACAAAAATTAAATCAAAATGGATCAAAACCTATGTGTAAGAACTAAAACTACAAAACTCTTAGAAGAAAACGTAAGGATAAATCTTTGCAGTCTGGATTTGGCAATGGAGTTTTAAATATGACACTAAAAACACAAACAACAAAAGAAAAAAATAGATATATTGGACTTCATTAAGGTTAACTTTTGTACATCAAAAGACGCTATCAAGAGAGTGAAAAGACAACCTACAAAATGAAAGGATATATTTACACATTACATATCTGATAAGGGTCTAGTATCCAGAATACATAAAGAACTCTTACAACTCAACAACAAAAAGACAAACCAATTTAAAAATGGACAAAGGACTTGAACAGACATTTCTCTAAAGAAGATATACAAATGACCAACAGGTACATGAAAAGATGCTCAGCATCATTAGACATTAGGGAAATGCAAAACCACAGTGAGAGGGACTTCCCTGGTGGCACAGTGGTTAGGAATCTGCCTACCAATGCAGGGGACACAGGTTCGAGCCCTGGTCCAGGAAGATCCCACACGCTGCAGAGCAACTAAGCCTGTGCACCACAACTACTGAGCCTGCACTCTAGAGCCCGCGAGCCACAACTACTGAGCCCACATGCCACAACGACTGAAGCCCATGCGCCTAGAGCCCGTGCTCCGCAACAAGAGAAGCCACCGCAATGAGCAGCCCATGCACCGCAACAAAGAGTAGCCCTCGCTCGCCGCAACTAGAGAAAGCCCACGCGCAGCAACGAAGACCCAACGCAGCCAAAAATAAATAAATAAATAAATACATTAAAAAAAAACAAAACAGTGAGATATTACTTCACACCTACTAGGATGACTATAATTTTTAAAATGGAAAATAACAGATGTGGCCAAGGAGGAACTGGAACATTCCCACATTGCTGGTGGGAATGTAAAATGGATAGCCACTGTGGAAAACAAGTTTTGCAGTTCCTCAAAAGGTTAAACACAGAATTACCGTATGATCCAGCAGTTCTACTCCTAGGCACATACCCAAAAGAACTGAAAATAGATACTTAAATAAGTACTCGTATATGGATGTTCATAGAAGCACTATTCACAATAGCCAAGGAGTAGAAACAACCAAAATATCCATCGGTGGATGAATGGATAAACAAAATGTGGTATATCCATATAATGGAACATTAAATTTTAAAAACATTTTTAAAGACATTTATTTGGCTTTGCTATTATTATTATTATATTATTTTATTTTTTGGCTGCGTTGGGTCACAAGCAGATCCCACAGCAGCAAAACAAGAACATAAGTGAGTGAAACAGGTCAGGAAGGTAGGTGGCAGCCTCCATATGACCTGGCTTTTCTAAAGAGAGCAACTGTAACTCAGCTGCAGCCTGTGCTTACCGTGCAGAAATGGGGACTCAGAATTGCTCTATATTCCAAATTTCAAAAGAAGCTAGATGTCCAGCTTTTTATATGAAATACCCTGTTTAAAAAAATTTTGTTGCAAACCAGTTCAGAAATGCTTAAAATAGTGTTTCAGAAAAGGAAAACATGTTTGCCAGTCATTATAGGTCCTGTGGTTCTCCCAATAGTGACTTCTGAATAAGCGGATAATTAGAATGTTATACATTCAGTGATAGAAATGTGTATAGTTCACAAAGAGTACAGAGAGTGATTAACTCTGCCCATAATGATTTCAGAAAGGCTTTCTAATTACTTTCTAGTCACTTGTCAATAGTTTACAGCCCTTTTTGGTTTTTTAGAATGAGTCATTCATTCAACCCAGATGCTGCTGACCCCGTCTCCCTTGTCTGTTAAGTAAATACATGTTTGGTAAATTCCACAAGTGAGCCTTTGGAATGTGTTTTGACAGTTTTTCCCATTCAGGTTTTCTGCTGCTTGATCTCCTGGCTTTAACATTCTTTATTGAATTGTGAAAAAGGGATGTCCTTCCTGCCTCTCTGGTCGTGTTTCATAGAATAGAACAGATTCATTCTCATTTCTGAATGGAGCTGTAATTAACATGGTTCCTTTTGTTTAACAACCTCAATTTACATAGTACCTGCTCATTCCAGAGCATCATTATGGGTAGCACAGCTTCATTGACTGATGTCTGAGGGCTCTGGGAATAGTGTTTGTTAATTATCTGCAGCAAACCCAGGTAACTAAGGGGAGGTTCTGCTACTATGACTTTGATGAAAGTAGTGCTGATGATTTTTTTAATTGCTTAATGATAGATTTGATCATCCTAAAGCAAAATAGAATACATACCTGCTGAGGAATAATTGCTTTTTAAAAAAAAAGAAAGAAAGAAAGAAACCTGAGGCCCTGTACATACTTTTGCTATATTACTACTAAGAATGCATAAGTTTACTTTCAGTTTACATAAATGTATAATTATTTCTGTAGTAATGTCATCATCAAAGTGCTTGTAAATATTTTATACTACATAGTAAATGCAAATGTCCTCAGAGGCAGAGGCAAGCAGGCTACTACATGAAACAGTCCAGTTGTAGACTTGGGCATTCTGAGAGTAAATGACCCGCTTAAAAGCATTTAAGTTTGAGTTATTTGTTGTTTCTTCAACATTGTCTTAGGGGAGGGGCGGGAGGAGGGTGGAATACTTTTGTGGGTCTTATTTGGCCCTTGTGCTCTAGTTTGCTTAAATGCTCCATAGAGAAAAAGAGGCAGTAAGATTTTATAGCATCATTGAGTCCAGAAGGGGCACTAGAGGTTTATATAGTCCAAAACTGTCATTTTATGTTTAAGGAAACTGAGGCCCAGAGAAGGGAAGTGTTTAACCAAAATCAAACCACAAATGAGTATGTCTGTATTTCTTTTTAGTGGGTCTTAAAGACAAAGGGAACTTAGAGATCCTTTTAAGATGGTATTTCTATATTCTCCAATACAGTAACATTAGCCATTTGTGGTTACTGAGCCTTTGAAATGTGACTGGTCCTACCAACACTGAATTTTAAATTTTATATCATTTTAAATAATTAATTTGAAAAGCCTCATGTGGCCAGCAAATGCCATATTGGACAGAGAGGTTCAAGGATTACAATTTTCATCCCTAACTTATCACAGTCTGCCTCGAATAAATATTATGCTACTTCAAATATAACTTAAAACCTGTCAACAGCATACTTCTATTTACTTCCTCTCCATCTTTTGTGCTATGATTTTCTTATATTTTACTTCTACATATGTTGTTATTATTTTTCTTTACATGGGACTAAATTCTGTAATGCACATTTCCATATAGTATCATTTCTCTTCAGCCTGAAGAATTTCCTTTAGCATTTCTTGTAACTCAGTTTTGCTGGGTAATCCTCTCATTTTTCAATTATGTAAAATTATCTCTATTTCACTTTTATGTTTAAGATATTTTTCGCTAGATATGGGATACCAGGATGACCTTTTTTCTTCGCCCAGCACTTTGGGATATTGTTCCATTTTCCTCTTGCGTTGTTTCTGATGAAAATTCAATCCTCATTCTTACTATTGCTTTCCAGAATGTAATGTGTCTTGCCCCCCAACCCCCGGCTGCTTTTAAGATTTTTTATTTACCTTTAGTTTTCAGAAATTTGACTATAATGTGACTTGGTGTGTTTTTCTTTGTATTTATCTTGCTCAGAGCTTGTTGAACTTCTTTGATCTGTGGGATGACTTTTCTTTAAAATAAAATTTGAAAAGTCTTTGCTGTTATTTCTTCAAATATTTGTACCATTCCATTGTTTGTCCCTGAGACTCTCTTTTCGGGGAATCTAATTGCACGTATGTAAGACAACTAGTTGTTATCTCACAGATTATTGTTGCTATGTTCTTCCCCCTCCCCCACAAAAAACTTCTTTCCTTCCTTCAGATTGAATAATTTCTATTAACTTGTCTTCAAGTTCATTGATCCTTCTTGTATAGTGAAGGATATTCTCTTTGGTCCATCCAGTGAATTGATTTCAGATGCTGTATTTTTCCATTCTAGAGTTTCATTCAGTTCCCTTTTAGAGTTTCCATTTCTTTCCTGAAATACCCATCTCTTCACCATTATATTTACTTTTTAATTTAAATTCTTTAACTTACTTATAATAGTTATTTTAAAACTCTTTATCTGTTAACTTTAATGACTAAGTCATTTGTTGGTCTACATTCATAAACCATGTTTTTACTTCACCATTCTCTTTTTTCCCCTGCTTTTTTGCATGTCTTGTAATAGTATTCTTGACATAGTGTAAGAACAAAAACAGTAGAATCTGAAATATAAACATTTTGAATTTATTTTCCTTTGGAAGCATTTTATTCTATTTTGTATTTGATTAATGGACTGATCAGATTCTTCCCCAAATTAAGTTGAGCTGGTGCGGAGCTGAATCTCTAATTAGATTGGATTCGTCTGAGATTAGTGTACCCCAACCTGTGTCTATGCTGCCTTTTTTTTTTTTTTTTAATTTTTTTTTAAATTTTATTTATTTATTTATTTATGGCTGTGTTGGGTCTTCGTTTCTATGCGAGGGCTTTCTCTAGTTGTGGCAAGCGGGGGCCACTCTTCATCGCGGTGCACGGGCCTCTCACTATCGCGGCCTCTCTTGTTGCGGAGCACAGGCTCCAGACGCGCAGGCTCAGTAGTTGTGGCTCACGGGCCCAGTTGCTCCACGGCATGTGGGATCTTCCCAGACCAGGGCTCGAACCTGTGTCCCCTGCATTGGCAGGCAGATTCTCAACCACTGCGCCACCAGGGAAGCCCTATGCTGCCTTTTAAAAAAAAATCTTATCAGTATTTGATCTGAGAGTGGGTCCATCTCCAGTTTTCTGGATTCTTGGTTCATGTTTGGACTTAACTCTGACAGGGTCTCAGAATGCAAGCACCGCAAGAATATGTAGGAATATGAGGTTTCTCTTTACTAACCAACCCCTTCTCCACTGCCTCTTCTATGGCAAATTTGGAGGTTGGAGGAGAATTATCAAACCAAGCCATTTGCTTTTGTGTTTAGAGCTCATCTAGATCCCATTCTGTTCTGTAAGCCTATATTTTTCACACGATGTTTGACTGATTTCTCCTTATCCCTGAAAAGTCTCTCAATGCGAGGCCTGTACTCAGACCAGGTCGTAGGTATGAATGTTGCCACAGCTCTTTGCTCACAAGTAAAATGCTTGTTTCTCTCTAGAATCCATCAGAGCTTCTTTGTATATACTAGATATCTCCCAGAAAAGAATGGTAATTATTTTGTCTAGGTTTTTCTTATTTCTATAAGTGTGGTCATTTGTATCTTTCTACATCTGAATTGGAAGCAGAAGTTCTTTACATGCCTTGAATTGTGAAATAATGAAAGATGGTAAAAGAACTGTCTTTTCCATTTCCCCACCTATCCATGGATCGGGAATTCAAAAAACTCATGTCTCAGTAACATCAATACTGAGGATAACCTACCCACTCAGGGCATGATGCCAGAGTCAGTGCCCAGGAAAGTGTGCTAAATGCCAAAGAATGGCTGATCCAGTCACACTATGAGCAACTCCCTCCTGAGAAAGCTATATGTGAGCTACTTTGCTCTCCCAAAGCAATAACCTTTTACTTTTATTGGACTCAGTAGCCAGAATTTCTTGAGCCATGTCCAAAATTCAGTACTCCAAATTGTTAGGAAATATCACTTGGTGTTTTGCATCTGTCTGGTTGGTGTTTTGCAATATACGTATGAAAACACATGCTTCAAAAATACCTCTTTTAAGTATTTCTGTTCACTCCACACTTCACAGAAGTCCCCATGTACAAAGAATAGCTGGATACTTGTGAATGCCTTTTACCTGTTGCTAAAATTTCTAAGAAGTTTTTGAGTGCCAGAAAATCATCTTACCTTCTCTTAGTTCATTAAAGAAGACTTGACTAGATGTCTTCACTTTTTAAATAATTTGCTGGAAATCACATCCTTAATAAAGTCTGTAAAAAGAAAGTTAAATATAAGTGTGCAAAGGAATGATTATTATTTTCTGCTTTATAGCTTTATAGCATAATGGCTAAAATCTTTCTTAATATTTTGTATTTATCAAATAGAACATTTTCTGATGAATTATATTTGAGGCTCCCTCCTTTCAGCCATGTTTATATTATAACATGATGTGAACTTCCATCAGCTCTGCCTTCTGATAGAAAATATTTTAGGCTGTTCATCTCCAAAATACAAATACAATAATTTTTTTTAAATTAAGTTCATTCACATTAGTCTTATGATTGTTCAGGTGGCATTGTTATTTTATGAATGGAGAGAAATGCTTTAGTGGTAGAAGCTCCTCAAAGTAAGTCTTACCTTTTGTGATGCCAGTCCAGTCCTTCAGGAAGTATTTTGCTAGATTTGTAGTTCCCTGGTTCTTCTCCATTCCTTTATGGGGCAGCAAAGTGTTGAATACCTATTGTATTATCCGCCACCCCCTGTAAAATATATTGAAAAGGAGAGGAAACCCGTTTTGCAGTTTGTGACCCAGTAAAAGGGGCCTTAGATCAAAAGGATATGATGATTCATTCTGGGTAATTGTGAAAACAAAAGCTCACTTTATAAGCTTGAATGCCGTACTTCCACGCTGATTCCCAAGACCCCCATGAAAAGGATAGAAGAAATGCAGGAAGAAACTTTTCTTTCCAGGAATTCATTTATCATGCTCTGACATATAGAATTCCAGCATATAGCATCAGTTTTTATGTTTTTTTATGCTTCCCATTGTTTCTTAATCTCGAAAACATCCTCACAGTCAACAAGTACAATGTTTATAAAATTTATGTTTTCTCAAATTATTTCAATAGAGGCAGTATGGCTCTTCCCACTCTAAAGGTATTATGGAAGTTTGAAGAACTGAAAGCTCTAAACTCAGTATATCACATCTGCATTGGTTTAGGCCTGTGAGCTTATATTCTTTCTTTATTGGTGTTGTTGGTGAGTGCTTACACCTTAGTTGTTCAAGAAAAATAAATCTAACAATGTTAATTTTTAAATGAAATAATCCCTAAATGTCTATTCTGTCCACGAATAGTCTATTTTTAAAATAATCCCCTCTTTTTTTTTTTCAATGATATTTATACTATTTTATTTAACTGGACATTATTAAAGCAATCAAAATTTAGAATCTATGATTATTTTTACATAATAGAAAAATTTTGAAATCATGCATGCAATGCAGGTTATTGACAATGATCATAAAATAATCCCCTCTTAATTTGTTGCCTTCTTTTGTTTTGATTGGGGTAGGAGAGCACATAATGAAAAAACTGTAGGTAACTTTTTTCATTCTACAAGTGTAAACATTTCTAACGTGTTTGGCCTGGAACTTTCTTTAGTGGAGCGTTAAAATGGAAAGCAACAAATAAGTAATTTAAAAAGAATTCTGTTTCCAACAAATGCATGGTATTTGCCTGTTAAAGACCAGGACATATATGCACTCTTGCCAATATCTCTTCTTTTGCCAGATGGGGTTAGTACTTTGGATGCTGAGATATTTTCCAGGAGGCAAAGAGATTGAGGGAGTGACTTATAACTCCTGAAAAGGCCTGAGCTCTTTACCTCTTGTTCCACTGATTCCTTCAGTAACAGACTGTAGATCCATTCAGAAGAGTTTTTATATATCCCAGTGAACCTGATAGAAATGTGGATATGTTGCCTGCATTCCAGTGTTGCCTTCTCCATTGCCACACATGATATGCTTTGAGAGCAGGAATACACCACAAACCTTTCATACACTCCATTTTTCACTTTCTTTTATTCTCTCATTGCTTTATTCCTTCCATGAATACTTACTGGAAACATTATGCTGGTGACAAGACACCATGGTAATAACCTATTTCCTATTTCTTTGATTGATATATATATATATGTGTGTGTGTGTGTGTGTGTGTGTGTGTGTGTGTATATATATATATATATATATATATATATATATACTCTCAATCTTGATAGAAGATATTATATAAAGAGGATTTTGCTGAACTAATTACAGTGTTATGGTGTTCATAGATATTAGAGATTTTTAAGTTAAAAGTGAATTAAAATTGCTATGTTATGGGGTTTTTTTTGTTTTATTGTTTGTTTGTTTTTAACATCTTTATTGGAGTATAATTGCTTTACAGTGCTGTGTTAGTTTCTGCTGTATAACAAAGTGAATCAGCTATACATATACACAAATCCCCATATCTCCGCCCTCTTGCATCACCCTCCCACCCTCCTGATCCCACCCCTCTAGGTGGACACAAAGCACTGAGCTGATCTCCCTGTGCTATACGGCTCCTTCCCACTGGCTATCTATTTTACATTTGGTAGTGTATATATGTCTATGTCACTCTCTCACTTCGTCCCAGCTTACCCTTCCCCCTCCCCGTGTCCTCAAGTCCATGTTCTACTCCTGCGTCTTTATTCCTGTCCTGCCCTTAGGTTCTTCAGAACCTTTTTTTTTTTTTTTTTTTAAGATTCCATATATATGTGTTAGCATACAGTAGCATACAGTATTTGTTTTTCTCTTTCTGACTTACTTCACTCTGTATGATAGTCTCTAGGTCCATCCACCTCACTACAAATATCTCAATTTCGTTTCTTTTTATGGCTGAGTAATATTCCATTGTATATATGTGCCACATCTTCTTTATCCATTCATCTGTCAATGGACACTTACGTTGCTTCCATGTCCTGGCTATTGTAAATAGAGCTGCAATGGACATTGTAGTACATGACTCTTTTTGAATTATGGTTTTCTCAGGGTATATGCCCAGTAGTGGGATTGCTGGGTTGTATGGTAGTTCTATTTTTAGTTTTTTAAGGAACCTCCATACTGTTCTCCATAGGGGCTGTATCAATTTACATTCCCACCAACAGTGCAAGAGGGTTCCCTTTTCTCCACACCCTCTCCAGCATTTATTGTTTGTAGATTTTTTGACAATGGCCGTTCTGACCGGTGTGAGGTGATACTTCATTGTAGTTTTGATTTGCATTTCTCTAATGATTAGTGATATTGAGCATCCTTTCATGTGTTTGTTGGCAATCTGTATATCTTCTTTGGAGAAATGTCTATTTAGGTCTTCTCCCCATTTTTGAATTGGGTTGTTTGTTTTTTGATCTTGAGCTGCATGAGCTGCTTGTGTATTTTGGAGATTAATCCTTTGTCAGTTGCTTCATTTGCAAATATTTTCTCCCATTCTGAAGGTTGTCTTTTCATCTTGTTTATGGTTTCCTTTGCTGTGCAAAAGCTTTTAAGTTTCATTAGGTCCCATTTGTTTATTTTTGTTTTTATTTCCATTTCTCTAGGAGGTGGGTCAAAAAGGATCTTGCTGTGATTTATGCCATAGAGTGTTCTGCCTATGTTTTCCTCTAAGAGTTTGATAGTGTCTGGCCTTACATTTAGATCCTTAATCCATTTTGAGTTTACTTTTGTGTATGGTGTTAGGGAGTGTTCTAATTTCATTCTTTTACATGTAGCTGTCCAGTTTTCCCAGCACCACTTATTGAAGAGGCTGTCTTTTCTCCATTGTATATTCTTGCCTCTTTTATCAAAGATAAGGTGACCGTATGTGCGTGGGTTTATCTCTGAACTTTCTGTCGTGTTCCATTGATCTGTATTTCTGTTTTTGTACCAGTACCATACTCTCTTGATTACTGTAGCTTTGTAGTATAGTCTGACATCAGGGAGCCTGATTCCTCCAGCTCTGTTTTTCTTTCTCAAGATTGCTTTGGCTATGTGGGGTGTGGGGTCTTTTGTGTTTCCATACAACTTGTGAAATTTTTTGTTCTAGTTCTGTGAAAAATGCCATTGGTAATTTGATAGGGATTGCAATGAATCTGTAGATTGCTTTGGGTAGTATAGTCATTCTCACAATGTTGATTCTTCCAATCCAAGAACATGGTATATCTCCCCGTCTGTTCGTATCGTCTTTAGTTTCTTTCATCAGTGTCTTATAATTTTCTGCATACAGGTCTTTTGTCTCCTTAGGTAGGTTTATTCCTAGGTATTTT
The DNA here is from genome assembly GCF_028023285.1 of Balaenoptera ricei. Classification (NCBI taxonomy): domain Eukaryota; kingdom Metazoa; phylum Chordata; class Mammalia; order Artiodactyla; family Balaenopteridae; genus Balaenoptera; species Balaenoptera ricei. The sequence continues at coordinate 17,813,019 of NC_082654.1, read as the reverse complement.
ATTCTTTTTGTTGCAATGGTAAATGGGAGTGTTTCCTTAATTTCTCTTTCAGATGTTTCATCATTAGTGTATAGGAATGCAAGAGATTTCTGTGCATTAATTTTGTATCCGGCTACTTTACCAAATTCATTGATTAGTTCTAGTAATTTTCTGGTAGCATCTTTAAGATTCTCTATGTATAGTATCATGTCATCTGCAAACAGTGACAGCTTTACTTCTTCTTTTCCAATTTGTATTCCTTTTATTTCTTTTTCTTCTCTGATTGCTGTGGCTAAAACTTCCCAAACTATGTTGAATAATAGTGGTGAGAGTGGGCAACCTTGTCTTTTTCCTGATCTTAGTGGAAATGGTTTCAGTTTTTCACCATTGAGAACGATGTTGGCTGTGGGTTTGTCATATATGGCCTTTATTATGTTGAGGTACGTTCCCTCTATGCCTACTTTCTGGAGGGTTTTTATCATAAATAGGTGTTGAATTTTGTCGAAAACTTTCTCTGCATCTATTGAGATGATCATATGGTTTTTCTCCTTCAGTTTGTTAATATGGTGTATCACATTGATTGATTTGCATATATTGAAGAATCCTTGCATTCCTCAAGAATCCTTGCATTCCTCAAGAATCCTTGCATTCCTCAAGGATAAACCCCACTTGATCATGGTGTATGATCCTTCTAATGTGCTGTTGGATTCTGTTTACTAGTATTTTGTTGAGGATTTTTGCATCTATGTTCATCAGTGATATTTGTCTCTAGGTTTCTTTTTTTGTGACATCTTTGTCTGGTTTTGGTATCAGGGTGATGGTGGCCTCATAGAATGAGTTTGGGAGTGTTCCTCCCTCTGCTATATTTTGAAAGAGTTTGAGAAGGATAGCTGTTAGCTCTTCTCTAATGTTTGATAGAATTCGCCTATGAAGCCATCTGGTCCTGGGCTTTTGTTTGTTGGAAGATTTTTAATCACAGTTTCAATTTCAGTGCTTGTGATTGGTCTGTTCATATTTTCTATTTCTTCCAGGTTCAGTCTCGGAAGGTTGTGCATTTCTAAGAATTTGTCCATTTCTTCCAGGTTGTCCATTTTATTGGCATACAGTTGCTTGTAGTAATCTCTCATGATCCTTTGTATTTCTGCAGTGTCAGTTGTTACTTCCCCTTTTTCGTTTCTAATTCTATTGATTTGAGTCTTCTCTTTTTCTTGATGAGTCTGGCTAATGGTTTATCAATTTTGTTTATCTTCTCAAAGAACCAGCTGTTAGTTTTATTGATCTTTGCTATTGTTTCCATCATTTCTTTTTCATTCATTTCTGATCTGATCTTTATGATTTCTTTCCTTCTGCTAACTTTGGGGTTTTTTTGTTCTTCTTTCTCTAATTGCGTTAGGTGTAAGGTTAGGTTGTTTATTTGAGATGTTTCTTGTTTCTTCAGGTAGACTTGTATTGCTATAAACTTCCCTCTTAGAACTGCTTTTGCTGCATCCCATAGGTTTTGGGTCATCGTGTTTTCATTTTCATTTGTTTCTAGGTATTTTTTGATTTCCTCTTTGATTTCTTCAGTGATCTCTTGGTTATTTAGTAGCGTATTGTTCAGCCTCCATGTGTTTGTATTTTTTACAGATTTTTTCCTATGATTGATATCTAGTCTCATAGCATTGTGTTTGGAAAAAGATACTTGATATGATTTCAATTTTCTTAAATTTACGAAGGCTTGATTTATGACCCAGGATATGATCTATCCTGGAGAATGTGCCATGAGCACTTGAGAAAAGAGTTTATTCTGTTGTTTTTGGATGGAATGTCCTATAAATATCAATTAAGTCCATCTTGTTTAATGTATCATTTAAAGCTTGTGTTTCCTTATTTATTTTCATTTTGGATGATCTGTCCATTGGTGAAAGTGAGGTGTTAAAGTCCCTACTATGATTGTGTTACTGTTGATTTCTCCTTTTATGGCTGTTAGCATTTACCTTATATATTGAGGTGCTCCTATGTTGGGTGCATAAATATTTACAATTGTTTTATCTTCTTCTTCTTGGATTGATCCCTTGATCATTATGTAGTGTCCTTCTTTGTCTCTTATAATAGTCTTAATTTTAAAGTCTATTTTGTCTGATATGAGAAATGCTACTCCGGCTTTCTTTTGATTTCCATTTGCATGGAATATCTTTTTCCATCCCATTACTTTCAGTCTGTATGTGTCCCTAGTCTGAAGTGGGTCTCTTGTAGACAGCATATATATGAGTCTTGTTTTTGTATCCATTCAGCCAGTCTATGTCTTTTGGTTGGAGCATTTAATGCATTTACATTTAAGGCAGTTATCGATATGTATGTTCCTTTTACCATTTTCTTAATTGTTTTGGGTTTGTTATTGTAGGTCTTTTCCTTGTCTTGTGTTTCCTGCTTAGAGAAGTTCCTTTTGCATTTGTTGTAGAGCTGGTTTGGTGGTGCTGAATTCTCTTAGTTTTTGCTTCTTTGTAAAGGTTTTAATTTCTCTGTCGAATCTGAATGAGATCCTTATTAAGTAGAGTAATCTTGGTTGTAGATTTTTCCCTTTCATCACTTTAAGTATGTCCTGCCACTCCCTTCTGGCTTGCAGAGTTTCTGCTGAAAAATCAGCTGATAACCTTATGGGGACTCCCTTGTATGTTATTTGTTGCTTTTCCCTGGCTGCTTTTAATATTTTTTCTTTGTATTTAATTTTTGATAGTTTGATTAATGTGTCTTGGCGTGTTTCTCCTTGGGTTTATCCTGTATAGGACTCTCTGCACTTCCTGGACTTGATTGACTATTTCCTTTCCCATACTAGGGAATTTTTCAACTGTAATCTCTTCAAATATTTTCTCAGTCCCTTTTTTTTCCTCTTCTTCTTCTGGGACCCCTATAATTTGAATGTTGGTGCATTTAATGTTGTCCCAGAGGTCTCCGAGACTGTCCTTAATTCTTTTCATTCTTTTTTCTTTATTCTGCTCTGCGGTAGTTATTTCCACTATTTTATCTTCCAGGTCACTTATCTGTTCTTCTGCCTCAGTTTTCTGCTATTGATTCCTTCCAGAGAATTTTAAATTTCTTTTATTGTGTTGTTCTTCATGGTTTGTTTGCTCTTTAGTTCTTCTAGATCCTTGTTAAACATTTCTTGTATTTTCTCCATTCTATTTCCAAGCTTTTGGATCATCTTTACTATCATTACTGTGAATTCTTTTTCAGGTAGACTGCCTATTTCCTCTTTTGTTTGGTCTGGTGGGTTTTTACCTCACTCCTTCATCTGCTGTGTATTTCTCTGTCTTCTCATTTTGCTTAACCTACTATGTTTGGGGTCTCCTTTTTGCAGTCTGCAGGTTCATACTTCCCGTTGTTTTTGGTGTCTGCTCCCAGTGGGTAAGGTTGGTTCAGAGGGTTGTGTAGGCTTTCTGGTGGAGGGGACTGGTGCCTGTGTTCTGGTGGATGAGTCTGGATCTTATCTTTCTGGTGGGCAGGACCGCATCCGGTGGTTGTTTTGGGGTGTCTGTGAGCTTATTATGATTTTAGGCAGCCTCTCCGCTAATGGCTGGGGTTGTGTTCCTATCTTGCTAGTTGTTTGGCATAGGGTGTCCAGCACTGTAGCTTGCTGGTCGTTGAGTGGAGCTGGGTCTTAGCATTGAGATACAGATCTCTGGGAGAGCTTTTGCCATTTGATATTACATGGAACCGGGAGGTCTCTGGTGGACCAATGTCCTGAAAAGACTCTGGCCTGACACCCGGCTGGAGCACCAAGACCCTTAGCAGTCCTAATCTTCTCGAATCTTGAACACAAGGTTCAGAGCAACATTGGGATTCAGATAATCTGCTCAGGCCACCCCCTCCATGCGGGTTCCAAGAGAGCCTTCTCCAAGCCCCTGAGGATGGAGGTTTCTTCCAGGTCTGAAATGTTTTAGTCTTTCTTCCCCACCGCTTATCTGAATTTCACCTCTTCTTACAGACCTAATCCCAGTTTCTCCAGGAAGTCGTATCTGATTTCTCCAGGCTAGAGCAAGTATCTTCCTTGTCTGCTAGTGTTGGAGGGCCTCCTGCAGAGGCGGGGGGCAGCTGTGGCTCACCGCGGGGACAAGGACACTCTAAAATTGCTATATTATGTTGATTAAAGGAATTTAATGTCATGGTAATACCTAATAGTATGACAAAATTGAATATTGCAATTGTTATGCAAAGAAAGAAAAATGCAACTCTAGTTGTTTCATACTTCTCCATTACTGGTGTCATCTTCCATTTTTATGATGCCTTTACTGGGAACCACATATCTTATTCAATTTTACCTTAAGGATAAATTGTATGGAGTTAGTAATAAAAAGCTACCATCAAACTGAGAGGAGATAATATACTAGGAATGTACTATCCTGGGAAGAATTTTCAGTTTGTATAGGTGACAAAAATATAATTTATGTTATTGTACTTAAGCCATTCTTATTATTTGGATTTTTCTGTCATGAAAGGAATATACAGTACTTTTTTTTGATGTGCCATGAAATATGAACTCTAATGTAACATTTATCCTTTAACTGCTAAATCATCTCTATTAGTTCTGGAGTTCGGGAGTGGAAGGGCTTGATCTTGGTTACTGGCCATGTCCCCAACATCTACCGCTGGCACAGAGTAGGGCCTCAGTGATTATTCATTGAGTGCATTGATTCTCGGGTACTATACAGTTACGTGCATTTGTGTGGTACCCTATAGCTTTCAAAACATTTTTAGTTAGGATATCTCATTTGACTATAACAACAATTTTGTGAGAAAGTTAGGACAGATATTTTCTTCCAATGAATAAAACTGCAGTTCAAGTGGATTATGGAAGACCTAGGTTAGGAGGGTGTTGGGGTCATAATAATCTGTTGGTGTTTTATATTGATCATGAGCATTCTTTAAATTCTGCGCCTGTTGTCCTTTTGGTACTTCTGAAGTTTTTTTTTTCATTTGCACCCAAAGTCATCTTTCCTAACTCAAATTTTCTTGTCCATAGAACAAATTGGCCAGGAGATGCTGGAAAACCTCAGTCATGACAGAGAAAAGATACAGAGAGCACGTGAAAGAGTAAGTAGAAGTGCTACAATCTTTTCACAAATTCAGTAAATGAAAAGACAAAAAAATAAATAAGTAAAAGGTCTTGGGCATGTGCATAGACAGTAACAATTACATTGGTGTAAGCATGTATAAAAATGGCTAGGGTGAAAGAAGGATATAGAGTGGGGGTGAGGGGAGTGTGGGATGGAGAAGGAATAAGCTGACTCTTTATGCCTCCATCCCAGAATGCCCCCAGGTAGATATTTTATTTAGTGCTATATCTAAGGAGAAGATCACTGAGGAGGATTTTGTGGTATGTCAGGTCTTTCAGAGCAAAAGCTAAAAATATTGATCTCATCTTCCCTCAACTCATTTTGCTTCCATTTATATCTCTAGACCTGTGTGCATTCATAGGGTGGACATATTAATTAATTACCAGAAATAATTTAAACTTTGTCAGCCTGTGAGACATTTGCTTTTATATCCTGTTCAAGTATCCAATTTAAAGCTCCTGGGGTTATCTAGTATATGTAATTTTCTAAATCTAAGAATTTTCAGAGATAATGTAGGTGTCAAGAATGTATTTTAAAGTATTTAAGCATTTTTTTATGAATTGGATTTTCCATCATGAAAGAAAATTATTGTTTGCCAGTGCACTTTAAAAATAATCTAATTCCATGAAGTTTCATTTTGTTCTGTTTTAATGCTGCTTTTCTCCTCCTAGCTTCGGGAAACAGATGCTAACTTGGGGAAAAGCTCCAGGGTTCTGACAGGGATGTTGAGAAGGTAAGAGCCAGGTAGGGACTTATCTTCCTCTCTTTCTCTTACTTTTTTTTAAGTATACTTTTCATCTCGTTGCAACCGGGCATTTTCCAGGCATGCAAGCTTCTGCTCTTAGTACCCTGTGTCAAGAACCTTTTGAAATGACAGAGCACTGATATTAACTCTTGTTTGGACAGGGACACACACTGAGTAACTTAGATTAGAGAGAAGGTTTGAGCTCGGGGGGTTACCTCAAGCTATGGAAAAAATTAGGGTTAGACATAAAGTATTTTTTCATAGCCTGAGGAAGGCCCCATGGCAGGAGCAGACTGATTTTATTTTCTATTTTGATAGCCTCCTTGCTGTAGAGGGAATGATGGCCTGCAGTATCAGGAGCACACTTGGTATTAGCTTTGCCCTCTGTTGCTTTGTTTTCATTTCTTTTTTAAGAGAGTCTGGGGAAACATTCTGACTTTATGTATACTTAGAAAAGATTTTTTAAATTTAAAGAATATCTGAATAATGTGAAGTCACATGTGCGAGCAAGCAAATGTTAATGTTTTATATGTGAAACTAACCTTTGATTGACAGAAGATATTTGGGAGAGTATGTGAAAGTAAATGAATGCATGTAGGTAATAGTCTACGTTCTGTAATTTTGGAGGGGAGTGAGAAATGTTTTCATTGTTCCGAAAATTGGGGTCATTTTTGACTTAGGTATATTCAGCATGGAATTATTGCATTCAGAATCTACCAAATAAGACTATCATCTAGCATAACCTTCAGTTTGGAACTGTGGATAGAAATATGAATGAGCAATGTTGAGAATCACCTCTAGAATAGCTTAATTGGAATTTTAAAAAGAGAATCTTGTTTATCATTGATGCTATAGTGACAGCTATTTGAAAATAAGTAAAGTCTTCTCTGATCATGTATCCATATATAATAATTTGCTAAAAGTATGTTTGCTGCGTTAGAGATTGATTGCATAAGAATCAGTCAAAGGTATGGTCACTTAGTCTTCTATAGGCCAATGTAGCGATGTGATTTCTCTGTCAGGCTAATCAGGAGCAAGGTTAAATTCCAGGGACACTTCCAACCCATGCTGACACAACTCCACATGCCCCTCCTTTTCCTACACCCACAGTCCCCAATTCAAAACCATAAACCACCAAATTCTCTGATTAGGGGTAATATGTAAACGACCTAGAAAAATTCAAAATCCACAGAGAAGTGGCGATTGAAAGGAATGCTTCAGTGCATATAAACAATAAAAAAGAAAAAAAGGGGAAAATTCTCTATTGCTTCCCTGGGAGGGCCCCTGCAATGTGAGCTGTAACGAATATTCTGCATATGTCTCCATTTTGTCAAATCTCATTAAAGAGTCCTCCCGCTTTATGTCAGTTGAGCTGTCCAGAAATCATTCATCATTTTTAGTGTAAAAAAAAATCATGTGGTTATTTAAATAATATCATATTAATGTTAAAGTTCAGCTGTCATTTAATGGTGTGGCTTAATCAGCTGTAGCATTTAGGAAAAATAGTTTATCCAGGCTCTATGTGGCTTTCAGGTTGGCAGATTCAAATAAGGATTTATGGGTTTCTAAACCAACGTATTTCTGTCCACGTTTCTGCTTGAAGTACCTCACCCTTTTGTGCAGGACACTGCAGACAGTTATTTCAACAAATAACGCATCTCCTCATATTGTGTTTGAATAAGTTTGCAAGTCATTTAGAGAGGGTGAAGCACAAACCACTTCTGTAACCTTTGACTGGGCTTTCTTTAGAAAAATCATACTAACAGGGTTGTTTCATAAGCCTACAGAAGAAAATTACTCTGCTGAAATCTTCTTGGGGTTCTCTTTGTAGGCAAACTCAGTCAATCACTGACTCATCTCCTTTTGGGCTCTGTCTAGAGTATGAACAGAAATAAAAATCCCCAGATGGACATCACCTTGCTATGTCTGAGCCAAGGAAACTCTTAAGTCCACCCGTGCACATTGGTGACTGTGTTTTTCACTAAGCACAACTGGGATCTTGGTATCAGCCAAGGTATCCAGGTACTTTTAATCAATGCTATAAACTGAGTCTTCGGGAACCAAATGTAGATGGTGGTTTTGGTTTAGTTTCTAATTACTATCCCACATGATATATAATTTATTTTGGACTTGGGAAAAGGCAAAAATATTTTACCAACTTCTTCACTTCATTATTTTTTATTATTCCCTGGAAAAACAGTCTCTAGAAAGTGGAACCAGGGTTTATGTTTCTAATAGGAAGTCTTGTATTTACTGCTCTGATTTTGCTTCCGGTTACATCCCTCCCATTCGCATGGCACTCCCTTCTAGCACCGGTGGGGTTTTATTTCAGAAAGAGAAGTCACGTTATCTTACCAAAATTGCACAGCTATATCATGTGTCAACAGGTGCTTCTGGTTTAAGAAAAGTTACAATATTGAACAGTGTGCCCATCTGTATAAATGTATAAACGCATACAAGAAACGAATGTCCTCTTTGTTCAGGGTAGGTGTTTACCTGCATATAACATAAGCTTATTTATTTTCATATGATAAATTCTTTATGACCGAAGATAGTTAAGTATTCTACAATATACCAAACCAAGGAATTATTTTATTTAAAAGAAAGACTGCTGATTATTCTTAATTTTTTAAACTTAGGTTGTTTTTAAATTTGTAAAATGAACAGGAATGGTATATCATGGTTCCTCATTTGAGTCATTTTGCTAATATTGATTAGTCTATTGTGTCTATTTCTTCTTTTCTTTTTTTCTCCTTATTCACTTCCTCAGTAAATATTTCATGCCTGAATACAAGGACTTGGGGCTCCTCAAATGAAATCAGTTTGGATCCTTGCCTTCAGAGTACTTCAGTCTAGTAGAGAATATGTGCATATAAAGTGGTGTAGGAATTCATAAAATTATCTAATTTTCAAGGAAGCTATGGAAGATTCTACAAGTCCAATTAATCCTTACTGATGATTAAAAAGGGTGCCAGGAAAACAAAGAACCAATAGAAAATATGATTTCAGTAGCTATACAACCAATAAGTTTGAAAAAAATAGAGAAATAGAAGATGACTTATGGAGTCATAAGTTTTGAAAGAAACTAAACTATGCAGAGAATATTGAGACATATCTAGTGAGAGAGCAACTGATTCAACCTAAATAAATGCTCTTCATGTAACTGTACTATATCACCAAAAGAAAGAAAACAAAGGAAAAAAACCAGTCCATTCAAAATTATATTAGTAAAACTTGACATCAGAATGCAGGTATAGCTGATTTCCTGAAAAGTAATTTTTCTGCTGTCTTGACATAAGATGAAGAGCTACTTGGGGACAAACTGTTCATTTCCTGACTCTGTAGACAGAGTTTGAAATGAAGTGGTGTTCAGATAATAATGAAAATTGTCATGAAACAAATGACCATTCATGCAATGACGGGGGTCAAAAAAAAGGATTTTTCGTTGACTTCCACAAAATTCGACTGTCATAATGGGTTGTCTTTAAAGTGCCTCAGGTAGCACTGAGAGGCTTCAATGTTGCTCTCCATATATATTTGCCTGTACGTGCATGTTGGTATGTATATTTTTTCCTATACATTTGACTGGGAGGTCTTATTAGATCAAACAGTACCAGCAGGCAGTGGAAATGAAAACAGAAGTTTTCAAGATTTTCAGTCAGCAAACAAAGGACATCATGATTCTGTTTTCTTTTTGCCTCTGAAGAGTGAATAATTTATCAGTAATTGTATGTTTGTTTCTAAAAGTATCTAAAGGATTCCTTAGAAATGTAACAGAGTTATAATTTGAAATCTCTGTTGACATAAATTTGGAGGACATGTTACAAGTTTATGTTGGCCCATTGACCACATGTATATGCTGGCAAAAGGCTTATGAAAGGAAATGACATATGTAACATTTTTTAAAACACCTTTTCTGTATGATTATCTTAATATCAATTTTCTCTCTCGTGCACACTAGCAATATTTGCTACTAGTATTAGTATTTACACACACACACACACACACACACAATACAGAATAGCAGAATTACGCACACAATAGCAGAACGTTTCCTTGAAAAAGTGAATTCTGTTTATCCTTCCATCATGTATGTAGTAACTTTCTTAAATAGGTAGCTGTTGAGAGGTGTTTTGTAACTAATCTATAATATAAACAAAACAGATGGGGTTAAATGAAGTTGATGCAGCTACCACTATTTATACATTTTTTAATTGCAATATAATTGATTTATTATATTAGTTTCAGGTGTACTATGTAGTGACTCAATATTTTTATACATTACAGAATGATTACCACAAATATAGTTACCATCTGTCACCATACAAAATTATTATAATATTATTGATTATGTTCTCCATGCTGTATATTATATCCACATGACTTATTTATTTTATAACTGGAATAACTTCATCCCCTTACTATTTAATACATGTATTTTTGTTAGAGCTACTTCTGAGCCCATCTGGGGAATAACTGCCACCTATCATTGTTATCACATTTTACATTTTAAACGTGGTTTTGTTGCTTTGGTAGGAAGACAGGTAAAAACATCTGGAAAACTTAAATGTACTGTCGGAATGATTCCTAAGGGTAAATATATCAGAAATACCAATGCAATTTCTATAAGCAATAGATATGTAATTTTTTTATTAAACATACTTATTCTTAAAGAAATATGCTATGACTTTTAATCTTCTTTAAAAATTCATCCCCGCCCCCCCCATTTTGCCCAGGAAACATTTTTTTATATTTTAATTGTTCTTATTATGATGTCTGAAAATTCAGCAGTAGAGAGTTTTCAAGACGTGTGAGAAAAATGTCCTTGAGAATTTACTCTCAATTTTTATGCACTGCAAAGTGTCTTACATTTATATTTTTCACTTTTTTTCTGGTTTTTGCTTTTCTCTCTTTATGTCATTTGTCTTTCTTGGCCTGTTTTTACTAGCTGTGAACATGGGTGGGCCCTGCCTTGAAATTAGTACAGCAAAATCTTAACCTCTAAGATATTCTTCAGTTTTTAATCAAGTGCTTATTCTTTCAGAACAAAATGATTCAGTTTGTTGCAGATTCTTTACACTTAACAGATTTAGGTTCTAAGCTTAGAATAATACTACAAAGAGAAAATTATTTTTTAAAAACCTTGGTCCTTATTGTGTGAGTAACTTTATTACCATACACTTGACTCATTGCTTTCGTCCTATGACCCCTTCAAGGCTGACATGGGTGATGTTTTTACCAAATGAAAGAACGGCTTTGGATTTCTTTATATATGTTTCTTTTTAATAACATTCTTGTAACTTTACACATAGAATTTTGATATTGTGTTAGACATTCGAATACAGCATCTAAAGTTATCTATGAATGATAACTCTACCAGCTGCCTTAGGTGTGTGTCTGACCCTAACCTTAGTTTACACACATCAGATCTAATCCTTAAGAGCCCTGTGGAGGAAGCATCGTATCCCCATTTTACAGGTGAGAATAACAATGCTTAGTGAAGTAAACTATCCATAGTCATATACATAGAAATGTACAGAATTAGACTATGAACTTAGCTGTCTCTTTTTTTTTAATTTATTTTATTTTATTTATTTATTTTAAATTTTTTAATTTTATTTTTTTATACTGCAGGCTCTCATTAGTCATCCATTTTATACACATAAGTGTACACATGTCAATCCCAATCTCCCAATTCATCCCACCACCACCGCCACCCCCCGACTTCCCCCGCTTGGTGTCCATACGTTTGTTCTCTACATCTGTGTCTCAATTTCTGCCCTGCAAACCGGTTCATCTGTACCATTTTCTAGATTCCACATATATGCATTAATATATGATATTTGTTTTTCTCTTTCTGACTTACTTCACTCTGTATGACAGTCTCTAGATCCATCCACGTCTCTACAAATGACCCAATTTCGTTCCTTTTTATGGCTGAGTAATATTCCATTGTATATATGTACCACATCTTCTTTATCCATTCGTCTGTTGATGGGCATTTAGGTTGCTTCCATGACTTGGTTATTGTAAATAGTGCTGCAGTGAACATTGGGGTGCATGTGTCTTTTTGAATTATGGTTTTCTCTGGGTATATGCCCAGTAGTGGGATTGCTGGGTCATATGGTAGTTCCATTTTTAGTTTTTTAAGGAACCTCCATACTGTTCTCCATAGTGGCTGTATCAATTTACATTCCTACCAACAGTGCAAGAGGGTTCCCTTTTCTCTACACCCTCTCCAGCATTTGTTGTTTGTAGATTTTCTGATGATGCCCATTCTAACTTGTGTGAGGTGATACCTCATTGTAGTTTTGATTTGCATTTCTCTAATAATAGTGATGTTGAGCAGCTTTTCATGTGCTTCGTGGCCGTCTGTATGTCTTCTTTGGGAAATGTCTATTTAGGTCTTCTGCCCATTTTTGGATTGGGTTGTTTGTTTTTTTAATATTGAGCTGCATGAGCTGTTTACATGTTTTGGAGATTAATCCTTTTTCCATTGATTCGTTTGCAAATATTTTCTCCCATTTTGAGGATTGTCTTTTCATCTTGTTTATGGTTTCCTTTGCTGTGCAAAAGCTTTTAAGTTTCATTAGGTCCCATTTGTTTATTTTTGTTTTTATTTCCATTACTCTAGGAGGTGAATCACAAAAGATCTTGTTGTGATTTATGTCAAAGAGTGTTCTTCCTAAGTTTTCCTCTAAGAGTTTTATAGTGTCTGGTCTTACATTTAGGTCTCTAATCCATTTTGAGTTTATTTTTGTGTATGGTGTTAGGGAGTGTTCTAATTTCATTCTTTTACATGTAGCTGTCCAGTTTTCCCAGCACCACTTATTGAAGAGGCTGTCTTTTCTGCATTGTATATCCTTGCCTCCTTAGTCATAGATTAGTTGACCATAGGTGCGTGGGTTTGTCTCTGGGCTTTCTATCTTGTTGCATTGATCTGTATTTCTGTTTTTGTGCCAGTACCATATTGTCTTGATTACTGTAGCTTTGTAGTATAGTCTGAAGTCAGGGAGTCTGATTCCTCCAGCTCCGTTTTTTTTTCCCTCGACTGCTTTGGCTATTCGGGGTCTTTTGTGTCTCCATGCAAATTTTAAGGTTTTTTGTTCTAATTCCGTAAAAAATGCCATTGGTAATTTGATAAGGATTGCATTGAATCTGTAGATTGCTTTGGGTAGTATAGTCATTTTCACAATATTGATTCTTCCAATCCAAGAACATGGTATATCTCTCCATCTGTTTTTTTTTTTTTTTTTAAGTATTTGTTTATTTATTTATTTATGGCTGTGTTGGGTCTTCGTTTCTGTGCGAGGGCTTTCTCTAGTTGTGTGTGGCAAGCGGGGACCACTCTTCATCGCGGTGCGCGGGCCTCTCACTATCGCGGCCTCTCTTATTGCGGAGCACAGGCTCCAGACGCGCAGGCTCAGTAATTGTGGCTCACGGGCCCAGCTGCTCCGCGGCATGTGGGATCTTCCCAGACCAGGGCTCGAACCCGTGTTCCCTGCATTAGCAGGCAGATTCTCAACCACTGCGCCACCAGGGAAGCCCCTCCATCTGTTGGTATCATCTTTAATTTCTTTCATCAATGTCTTATAGTTTTCTGCATACAGGTCTTTTGTCTCCCTAGGTAGGTTTATTCCTAGGTATTTTATTCTTTTTGTTGCAGTGGTAAATGAGAGTGTTTCCTTAATTTCTCTTTCAGATTTTTCATCATTAGTGTATAGGAATGCAAGAGATTTCTGTGCATTAATTTTGTATCCTGCAACTTTACCAAATTCATTGATTAGCTCTAGTAGTTTTCTGATTAGCTCTAGACAGTTTTACTTCTTCTTTCCCAATTTGTATTCCTTTTATTTCTTTTTCTTCTGATTGCTGTGGCTAGGACTGCCAAAACTATGTTGAATAATAGTGGTGAGAGTGGACATCCTTGTCTTGTTCCTGATCTTAGAGGAAATGCTTTCAGTTTTTCACCATTGAGAATGATGTTTGCTGTGGGTTTGTCGTATATGGCCTTTATTATGTTGAGGTAGGTTCCCTCTGTGCCCACTTTCTGGAGAGTTTTTATCATAAATGAGTGTTGAATTTTGTTAAAAGCTTTTTCTGCATCTATTGAGACGATCATATGGTTTTTATTCTTCAATTTGTTAATATGGTATATCACATTGATTGATTTGCGTATATTGAAGAATCCCTGCATCCTTGGGATAAATCCCACCTGATCATGGTGTATGATCCTTTTAATGTGTTGCTGGATTCTGTTTGCTAGTATTTTGTTAAGGAATTTTGCATCTATATTCATCAGTGATATTGGTCTGTAATTTTCTTTTTTTGTAGTATCTTTTTCTGGTCTTGGTATCAGGGTGATGGTGACCTCATAGAATGAGTTTGGGAGTGCTCCTTCCTCTGCAATTTTTTGGAAGAGTTTGAGAAGGATGGGTGTTAGCTCTTCTCTAAATGTTTGATAGAATTCACCTGTGAAGCCATCTGGTCCTGGACTTCTGTTTGTTGGAAGATTTTTTTTTTTTTTTTTTTTTTTTTTTTAGAGACGGGGTCTCGCTATGTTGCCCAGGCTGGAGTGCAGTGGCTATTCACAGGCGCGATCCCACTACTGATCAGCACGGGAGTTTTGACCTGCTCCGTTTCCGACCTGGGCCGGTTCACCCCTCCTTAGGCAACCTGGTGGTCCCCCGCTCCCGGGAGGTCACCATATTGATGCCGAACTTAGTGCGGACACCCGATCGGCATAGCGCACTACAGCCCAGAACTCCTGGGCTCAAGCGATTCTCCTGCCTCAGCCTCCCGAGTAGCTGGGACTACAGGCGCGCGCCACCGCGCCCGGCTGTTGGAAGATTTTTAATCACAGTTTCAGTTTCGTTACTTGTGATTGGTCTGTTCATATTTTCTGTTTCTTCCTGGTTCAGTCTTGGAAGATTATACCTTTCTAAGAATTTGTCCATTTCTTCCAGGTTGTCCATTTTATTGTCATAGAGTTGCTTGTAGTAGTCTCTTAGGATGCTTTGTATTTTTGCGATGTCTGTTGTAACTTCTTTTTCATTTCTAATTTTATTGATTTGAGTCCTCTCCCTTTTTTTCTTGATGAGTGTGGCTAATGGTTTATCAATTTCGTTTATCTTCTCAAAGAACCAGCTTTTAGTTTTATTGATCTTTGCTATTGTTTTCTTTGTTTCTATTTCATTTATTTCTGCTATGAGCTTGATGATTTCTTTCCTTCTGCTAACTTTGGGTTTTGTTTGTTTTTCTTTCTCTAGTTCCTTTAGGTGTAAGGTTAGATTGTTTATTTGAGATTTTTCTTGTTTCTTGAGGTACGCTTGTATAGCTGTAAACTTCCCTCTTAGAACTGCTTTTGCCACATCCCATAGGTTTTGGATTGTCTTGTTTTCATTGTCGTTTGTCTCTAGGTATTTTTTTATTTCCTCTTTGATTTCTTCAGTGATCTCTTAGTTATTTAGTAACGTATTGTTTAGCCTCCATGTGTTTGTGCTTTTTACGTTTTTTTCCCTGTAATTGATTTCTAATCTCATAGTGTTGTGGTCAGAAAAGATGCTTGGTATGATTCAATTTTCTTAAAAATACTGAGGCTTGATTTGTGACCCAAGATGTGATCTTTCCTGGAGAATGTTCCGTGCACACTTGAGAAGAAAGTGTAATCTGCTGTTTTTGGATGGAATGTCCTATAAATATCAATTAAATCTGTCTGGTCTATTGTGTCATTTAAAGCTTCTGTTTCCTTATTTATTTTCATTTTGGATGATCTGTCCATTGGTGTAAGTGAGGTGTTAATGTCCCCGACTATTATTGTGTTACTGTCAATTTCCTCTTTTATAGCTGTTAGCAGTTGCCTTATGGATTGAGGTGCTCCTATGTTGGGTGCGTATATATTTGTAATTGTTATATCTTCTTCTTGGATTGTTCCCTTGATCATTATGTAGTGTCCTTCCTTGTCTCTTGTAACATTCTTTATTTTAAAGTCTATTTTACCTGATATGAGTATTGCTACTCCAGCTTTCTTTTGATTTCCATTTGCATGGAATATCTTTTTCCATCCTCTCACTTTCAGTCTGTATGTGTCCCTAGGTCTGAAGTGGGTCTCTTGTAGACAGCATATATATGGGTCTTGTTTTTGTTTCCATTCAGCGAGCCTGTGTCTTTTGGTTGGAGCATTTAATCCATTCACGTTTAAGGTAATTATCGATAGGTATGTTCCTATTATCATTTTCTTAATTGTTCTGGGTTTGTTTTTGTAGGTCCTTTTCTTCTCTTGTGTTTCCCACTTTGAGAAGTTCCTTTAGCATTTGTTGTAGAGCTGGTTTGGTGGTGCTGAATTCTCTTAGCTTTTGCTTGTCTGTAAAGCTTTTGATTTCTCCATCGAATCTGAATGAGATCCTTGCTGGGTAGAGTAATCTTGGTTGTAGTTTCTTCCCTTTCATCACTTTAAGTATATTATGCCACTCCCTTCTGGCTTGTAGAGTTTCTGCTGAGAAATCAGCTGTTAACCTTATGAGACTTCCCTTGTATGTTATATGTCATTTTTCCCTTGCTGCTTTCAATAATTTTTCTTTGTCTTTAATTTTTGCCACTTTGATTACTATGTGTCTCGGCGTGTTTCTCCTTGGGTTTATCCTGCCTGGGACTCTCTGTGCTTCCTGGACTTGGGTGGCTATTTCCTTTCCCATGTTAGGGAAGTTTTCGACTATAATCTCTTCAGATATTTTCTCTGGTCTTGTCTCTCTCTCTTCTCCTTCTGGGACCCCTATAGTGCGAATGTTGTTGCGTTTAATGTTGTCCCAGAGGTCTCTTAGGCTGTCTTCATTTCTTTTCATTCTTTTTTTCTTTATTCTGTTCCGCAGCAGTGAATTCCACTAGGAATTCTTCCAGGTCACTTATCCGTTCTTCTGCCTCAGTTATTCTGCTATTGATTCCTTCTAGTGTAGTTTTCATTTCAGTTATTGTATTGTTCAGCTCTGTTTGTTTGTTCTTTAATTCTTCTAGATCTTTGTTAAACATTTCTTGCATCTTCTCAATCTTTGCCTCCATTCTTTTTCTGAGGTCCTGGGTCATCTTCACTATCATTATTCTGAATTCTTTTTCTGGAAGGTTGCCTATCTCCACTCCATTTAGTTGTTTTTCCTGGGGTTTTACCTTGTTCCTTCATCTGGTACATAGCCCTCTGCCTTTTCATCTTGTCTGTCTTTCTGTGAATGTGGTTTTTGTTCCACCGGCTGCAGGATTGTAGTTCTTCTTGCTTCTGCTATCTGCCCTCTGGTGGATGAGGCTATCGAAGAGGCTTGTGGAAGTTTCCTGATGGGAGGGACTGGTGGTGGGTAGAGCTGGCTGTTGCTTTGGTGGGCAGAGCTCAGTAAAACTTTAATCCACTTGTCTACTGATGGGTGGGGCTGGGTCCCCTCCCTGTTGCTTGTTTGGCCTGAGGCGACCCAACACTGGAGCCTACCCGGGCTCTTTGGTGGGGCTAATGGTGGACTCGGGGAGGGCTCACGTCAAGGAGTACTTCCCAGAACTTCTGCTGCCAGTGTCCTTGTCCTCACTGTGAGACAGAGCCACCCCCTGCCTCTGCAGGAGACCCTCCAACACTAGCAGGTTGGTCTGATTCAGTCTCTGTGGGGTCACTGCTCCTTCCCCTGGGTCCCATTGCGCACACTACTTTGTGTGTGCCCTCCAAGAGTGGAGTCTCTGTTTCCCCGTGTCCTGTCAAAGTCCTGCAATCAAATCCCACTAGGCTTCAAAGTCTGATTCTCTAGGAATTCCTCCTCCCGTTGCCGGACCCCCAGGTTGGGAAGCCTGACGTGGGGCTCAGAACCTTCACTCCAGTGGGTGGACTTCTGTGGTATAAGTGTTCTCCAGTTTGTGAGTCACCCACCCAGCAGTTATGGGATTTGATTTTATTGTGATTGTGCCCCTCCTGCCACCTCATTGTGGCTTCTCCCTTGTCTTTGGATGTGGGGTATCTTTTTTGGTGAGTTCCAGTGTCTTCCTGTCAATGATTGTTCAGCAGTTAGTTGTGATTCCAGTGCTCTCGCAAGAGGGAGTGAGAGCACGTCCTTCTACTCCACCATCTTGAACCAATCTTCTTTAATTTATTTTATTTATTTATTTTTGTCTGCGTTGGGTCTTCATTGCCGTGCACAGGCTTTCTCTAGTTGTGATGAGCGGGGGCTACTCTTTGTTGCAGTGCGCGGGCCTCTCACTGTGGTGGCTTCTCTTGTTGCGGAGCATGGGCTCCAGGTGCGCGGGCTTCAGCAGTTGTGGTACGCAGGCTCAGTAGTTGTGGCTCACGGGCTCTAGAGTGCTGGCTCAGCAGTTGTGGCACACGGGCTTAGTTGCTCCGCGGCATGTGGGATCTTCCTGGACCAGGGCTTGAACCCATGTCCCCTGCATTGGCAGGTAGATTCCCAACCACTGCGCCACCAGGGAAGCCCTAGCTGTCTCTTTTGAATGCACTACACCAAAGGTTCTCAGAGTCAGTTTTCACTAACTAGTAGTGAAATGAGAAGAGTTAAAACAAACTAGTGAGTTTTCATTATGCAGATTGTTACTGTTATCTGCTCTCTTTGTCATGATTCCATTTCTTCTGTAAAATAATTGTGGTAGTCAACTATTTCCTTAAAATAGTTGATTGTCACAGCAAATGGAAAAGGAAATCCTTGGAAGGACTGAACATTAGCAATCAGTTTTCCCACCTTCCCCCCTTTCCCCACAGTTTACTGGTCTGGGAAATTCAGAATTTTAGGAGCCATTATTCTACACCACACTCTATCTTTTAATTACAAAAACCACTGCTGCGTGTGCACTCACCGATACCCCCTAGGTAGCAGTCACTGTTCTAGACACTTGCTATACATTATCTTGTTTCATCTTCATGATATCTCTGTAAGGCAGATACCATTACTCCCATTTTAAGAAATAAGGAACTTCTGTTAAATATTATCCAGCTCTGTAGAAGCGGTCTGCCTCCAGAGACTGTTTTTCCTACTGTGCTGGACTGTTACCCTTCTTCTATGGAGAATTAGTAGCCTCACAGAGAGTCAGACAACCATTCTGGATGGTTCTTGAAAACAATGAACAAATCCTTACTACATCCCACTATTTGGGATCGGCTGAAGGTACTGGGTCTGGTTTGTGTAGACATGGAAGCTGCTGTGTACCAGTGGAGTCCCCTTTGAGCGTGTTTTTAAAGAGTCCTTTAGAATCACTTTATTTTTGAGCCTAGACTGTGTGACATTAATCAGAACCAACAGCAACGTGTGGGGGTGAGTCTAGCGTCTTCCTTACCTCCAGTGCTTGACAAGTATCATTATTATCAAATTTTATTTTTATGTATAATTTTGTATCACCTGGAGCCTTATCCTCATTGGAGAAAACAATCCCAGTTTTGTTTGATTATTCACAATGAAATTTCTGTATATTTATCAAGAGGCATATGGTTTAGTGAGTAAGAGGTAGGCTCTGGAGTCACGCTGGTTCTGCCACTTTCTAGCTATTAACTTTTGGCAAGAATCTCACTCTCTATACCTCAGTTTCCCTGTCTGTAAAGTGGAGATGACAATAGTCCCTACCTCATAAATTCTTATGAGGGTTAAGTGAGTCCATACATGCAAAGTACACACAGAAGTGTCTGGTACATAATAAAGTTTCAATAAATGTTGAAATGTTGGATATTATCGTCATCGTTGCTTAAAAAAATAATAATAATAAAGCCTGGGAGCAAAGACTAAAATCAAAATGTTAATTAATTTCTTGAGGCTGATGAATTTTAAACGGATGTTTTTAAATTTTCTTTTTTTCATTCATTTTTCATTCCAAGATTTCCCTAGTAATTTTTATAAAATCTAAAATTAATAATAATAATAATAAAATCCCATCCTTTCCTTATGTCCCTGTAGTGGTGCCACCACTCTCCCTCTCTACTCTGTGACCCCCACTCAGCAACACAGCTTGAAATGCCCCAGAGTACTCAAGTGCTGCCAAGAGCAGAGAGATCCTTCAAGCTCAGTCCTTCCCAAATGAGAGTCCTTCCTCTCACTGGACAATTTAGGGAGGGGAGCCTCCTAGTTGGTCTCTGACTCTTCTGTCCCTTGTATGCCCTTCTAAATATTACTGGCCAATTTATCTTCCAAAGTGCAAAACTAGTACTGTTTCCTTCCTGCTTAGAAACCTCCCGAGGTTCCCCATTGCCTGCTGACATGTGTCCTCCTCAGTCTAATCCCCAAGGCCTTCCAGTGAGTATTCTAGCCTTATTTGCTGCTACTCCCTCTGGATAGACCCTTTGTCCCTACTAAAATTAACTACTTCCCATCTCCAAAGCCCACCTTCACTTTTCACTAATTCTGTACCTTTGCTTTTTCTCATACTTTTACCTGGAATATTCTCCTTTTCTTACCTGTGTTAGTCAGGAATCTTCTGGATGCAAGTGACAGAAACCCAGATCCGACTGGCTGTAAACAAAAGAAGGAAATAACTGTCACATGTAACTAGATAGTTCAAGGGCAGAAGCAACTTCAAACACAGTGGAGTCTAAGGGTTCAAACAATCTAAGGGTCATCACAGCTGGGTGTTGCTCCTTCCATCTCTCATCTCAGCTTTCTTATATGTGGTTCCATCCTTCATCAGGGTTTCTCCTTGTGGAGACAAAGCTATTGCCAGCCCTTTCAGTGACACCTATTGAATCTAGCCATTTTGTTCCCCCGAAAAGTCATAGCATGGAGTCTTATTGGTTCTGGGTGGCTCTGGTTGCGTAAAATCCCATTAATCTGGGATCTGATGTTTTAGACCTGGAACCTCATGCAGCGGATGGACACACGGACTGAGAGCAGTTACCTCAGAAAAATCCAAGGCTTTTGCTAAAAAGGGGAATAAATCCTGGGTGGGCAAAAACAACAGATGTTATCTTCAGAATGTTTCAGGTGAACTTTTATCCCTACTCTGGCTCTCAGGTGAACTACCCCTCTCTTCATCAAGCCTTCATCAGTCTCCCAGCCAGAAACAAACTGTCTTTGCTCCGATCCTTCAGGGTAGTTTGTATTTCTCACAAGACTCTAATAACATCTTCTGCTTTGCATTGTGTACATTGTAGTTAGTTATTAACGACCAAGTCTTCA
This sequence comes from Balaenoptera ricei, assembly GCF_028023285.1. Taxonomy (NCBI): domain Eukaryota; kingdom Metazoa; phylum Chordata; class Mammalia; order Artiodactyla; family Balaenopteridae; genus Balaenoptera; species Balaenoptera ricei. Next base: position 17,792,068 of record NC_082654.1, on the reverse strand, counting down.
TTTTCTTCTAGACCTTTTTTATCCCCTCCCTCATCCCCCAAGGGACTTTATATGGGTCCCCACAATATTGTGCAACCAGCTGAAATAAATAGGGGAGGATATACAAGTAAAAGAGAAAACAAAGCCAGGAATCACTTTACTCCCCCCAAAGCATGGACTGTCAACAAATGCCTGTGCAGATATCCAGACAGGTGGAAAATGTCCTACCTGAAAGCAAAGCAGGAGACACAATCAGAGGGCCCACGGTGTTAGATAAAATGAAAGTAACCTTTAGTTGAGGTCAAGCATAGCCTTTCATGCTGCTGAGACAGGCCTTGATAGACTGGTTACTGGGAGGGGGTGACATTTCTCGTGTCAGATCCCTGCCCTGAGGAGAATGAGGAGTTTCTCTGCGACCAGTTGTCTTAAGGGTCCTCAGGTCTGGAATGTAAGCCACTGGTGGTCAGGAGCTTCATTGCATTTAGCATGGGGCCAAGCTCCCCCGGCGCCAAGCTCCCCCGGCCTGGGCCTGGTCAATGAATGGTCTTTGGAAGAATGGCTAAGAACAGTTTCAAAGCTGCTGTCTAGGTTCTTGGATGTAATTTAGTTGAAACCCCTTGGCTGCAATGTAAACATGTTCTTTCAAAGATAAAATAAGTAACTTAACAATAACAGAATATTTTTGTCCATTATTTAATCACAATGGGAAAACATCTTATATTTTCCTTGGTTGTGAGCCACAGTTTGAGCTAATTCACGAATTACCTTTCTTTTATGATTTTCCCTTTTTTTCCCAGGAAACATGCCATCCTTTAACGCAATGTAGAATACGAAGGGTGCACGTCACCTTCACCATCAACACTTCCTTTGAATGCAACCTTGAGCTCTTAACTGGAAGCAGGGAGCCCTAGGCCTTCCTTATAAACAAGTAATGGAGCCCTCGACCCCCCTTGTAAAGGGCTATTTATTAACATATACCATCACCAAACAACATTTTACAGTTCCATGCCCGCACACCGTTACACCACTGTCTGCTCCACGGTAAGCTGAGGGAGGCCTTTGGCCATCTGTTTCATTAAATACCGGAGGCAGGGAACGGTATCTGAACTTTATAAAGCACGTGTCCGGGCTTCCCACTTCACCAGTCTCCCCCTTCCTCTTCTGCTGCCACTGCTGCCGCCACTACCACCGCTGCCGCCGCCATATTTTTTTTGTTTGAACGCTCACATTGTAAATTAGTGTATTCACACATCAATTTTAAAAGGCTTACTGTGTTATAAGATGGGACAAAGCGAGCTCAGTAACAGCTCGTGCACAGTGCAGGTGGTCGAGCTAGCTGCTCCCTAGATCAAAAGTCAAACAACTGTGAATCTTCTTTTGAAAGTGCAGTTAGGGAGACAAGGCGAGGCTTATCTGCACAAACAAGAACGAGTTATAGATATACATCGCAAATGCAGGAGGACAAAAAGGGGTTTCATAATCTTGCAGGATAAGAAAACCTTCTAATGCTGACAATTCTGAGGGCATCTCTGGAATATGTAGCCACTTTTTTTTTTCTTTCTTTCTTTCTTTTTTCTTTTTCTTTTCTTTTCTTTTTTTTTTTTTTTTTTGTAAAATTAGTCTTTTATTGTGTGGCAATTGGTAATTATTATTTATGCTTTGGTGCTGTTCCTAAAGTAGCTAAGATTTTTTTTTTAAGCCACCTTGGGGGCAGGAAATAGCTCCCCTTTCATGGTTGTATTTCATTTTTCAGCAGCATTTAAGGACAGACTCCTATTTATACCACACAAGCAGTTTTGTCTGTTGTAAACAAAGTAAGTGGCTGGGAATTGTGCTTTCCCAGAAATGTTTTCTAGGGAAGCCATAATAAGAAACAACTGTGTACATCTTTAGATTTTTTTGTCATCTAGGTATTAAGAAAGAATTCTTTGCATTCATGGAAACAAAAAAGAAAGAAAACACTGTTTATAAAGAAAGATATTCAATATCCAGAAGTGTAATTAAAATATTTCTTAAACTGCAAAAGTTGGCCACCTTACTAGTATTAATTGAAGTTGTTTTCTTTTCTTTTTTTTTAATTATCTCTAACATTTTTTGACAAGGTAGTAGCTGAAATGACAGGAGGCGTTTTCTTTTTTTAACCTCAATATCCTATTTAAAAAGTTAGTGGCTTCTTTTGTAAAATTATGTGAAGAGCTTTGGAACTGAAGTATGAATATCAACGGGAAAAATGCAACAATGGTAAATTTTATGAAAAATTTTAAAAGAACATTGAAGAGGCTTAGAATTATGAAAGAACAGCATAGTTTCTTATACAATTATAGTTTACATAGGAAAAAGCCACTTTACTTTCCATCTACTGATATCTTAATGATTTCATGATGAAAAATTAAAAACCTATCAGCTTTTTAATTCTCAAATCAGTCAAAGGTGTCTGAATCAGGTCCCCAAGTACTTTCATAAAACCATGCTCTCTGTCTCAGGGCATAAGGCAGTGGTCCCTCTCCTGGGGTGGGTTTCACAGAGTCTCTGAACCACTGGAGTTTCCTGAAAATATTTGTGTATGTGTGTATGTGCATCATTCTGAGAATTTTCCATAAAATTTTCTAAATATTCCACAACCAACTCCAAAAAAGTTGAGAAGTGAGATATTGTCACAAAACTGTGTACAATGTCTTAGCTAAAAACCACTTAATTACTTTGATATTCTGGCTTATTTGAAATGTATTTGGTCTACAAGAAACACTTATTTTGAATTTTCTACAAAGTTTAACAAGAAACTTTTCAGGGATGCTTTCTTTGGGAAATCAGATCATTTATCAAAATTAAGTCCTTAAAGACAGTCAGAACAAGTAAAATATATATAGGGCCTTATAGTTTGTAAGGCACATTCACATATATTATTTCATTTAATGTAACCTTCATAAGAAGTCTGTGATTTGGTATCGTCATTATTATCCTTATGTTATAGATAATTGAGACCTACAAAAGTTGAGTCTTGCCCAAGGTCATTCCACCAAGATGGAGCAAAGTTGGACCAACACCCTGGTATTAGCCTCGGAAACCATGTATTTAGCAGCCTCTTCACAGCAATGTCCTCAGCAGCATCTTCTTCAACAGCAAATATTTAATGTTTACTGTGTCAAAGGGAATCCGTTAGTCATCAGAGATTCAACAAACTCAGAACTCTACTCCTAGGTACCTTAATATTTTTAAGAAACAACAATACATAGTAACTTGTGCTGTATGATCAGTGAGAGATAAAATGGTAAGCGGGAACAAGAAGAAAAAAATCCCTGGGGCCCACGGTCAGGTAAGACTTTATAGAGGAGATGGCAGGTACCTGGCCTGAAAGTTACTGCCTGATTCTTAAGCCACACATGGGGTAACGCCACTTCCCTTTTTATGGCAGCCTCAAGGTAATAACTTCCAGCAGCAGAATTTGAATTGGGGGCAGGAGGATGTGTTAGAAACATCTATTTGGCCACAGCTGTGTTGAGGTTATATAGGAAGTTAACAACTTGTAACTGCATCTGCTTATAAAGTAAATATGATCCAAAGTCTTCTTGAGAATTTTTTTTTAATTGCAGTGGAGTTTAAGATTTTCTTCAAATAAGTAAGAAAGGCTTGAAGTCACCTCAGTAGTTCTAATTATAAACAAATATGAAAAACCTTTTCACACATTTTATTTACCCCAATTTTAGAAAGATACTGAGAACTTTCATACCCTTGACTAAAATTATGTATTTATAAAATTTTACAGTCTTTGAAATTATACTGCATATTAACTATACCTTCTATACGTGTGATTGGTGAATAGACGCAAAGAATGTTGGCAGAGTACATGAACTATTGTATTGTGGCACGTTAATTAGTTGATAAGTGTATCACTTTAAAACACTGAATTTTTTCGTATATTCCAGTTAAATCTTTCTCGTCAAATGCGTTTATGGAGGTTTAGTTAGTAGCAAACTTGCCCAGCCAATAAAGAAAAGCATTTATTTTCTGTTCTGTGTATGTGATCTGAAGCCATAGCCTTTAGGTCTTTTAATCTGTCTGTTCAAGGCCAAGCTATTTATATGGATAATTTTTAAAGCTTCTGTATAAAGAAAACAAGAACATTTTATTTATTCACTGGGGTTTTTATGTGCCTTGAAATTGCATAGATAAAGTATTTTCTGGCTCATGGATCTAGAGGAGATAAAAGGTCTCCTATTTTATAAGGCTTTATGTAAGCTTTTCAAATGTACAGTTTTCTTATGGCTAGAATTTTTTAAATAAAACATTATTTCACTATTACAATTGGAGTTTAATGTGGGCATCTTTTTCCTTCCCTGAATTGCATGTTAAATTATGTGTTTAAGATCGTTTTTATTGCATTTTTACCTCCTGGATTTTGATAATTCGCATGTTGGAGAAATTAATTTACCAATCCTCATTTTTAGGATTGGGCAACTATTTAATATGACTAGGAGTGGAAAACCCAAAAATCAGATTTAAGAGGCAGAGTGAAAGATATAACTTACTTTTGCAACATATTGGTCTGAGGATGAAAAATTATTTACCTCCCCCTCCTTAAGAATTTTTGCTGAGGCTGGTAGACTGAAAAGGAAAAGAAGAGGCTTTTTTTTTTTTAACTCTGGGGCAACTGGATTCAGACCAGATTCTAGGTGAACATTAGCTGCTGTTAGCTCTGCCATGTCAGGGCCAAGAAACAGCTTTCCCTGGCTGGAGCATTCCCAAGCTATCATGGCCATCAGACAGGTGGGGAATAAATATTGTAGAATGGTGGGACATTTGAAGAGCAAGCTCCTGATCCCCAGGACTCAATTTGGACAAGCTTCAATTGGAGCACACAGGTGTTCCTGGGAGGAACTGTCCTCAGGTGGCTGGGGGTGTGCCATTCTTTCACACACATAAAAAGTTCCCTTTCCCTCTGCCCGCAGGAAAATTAGAATTAACTACAGCTTTTTCTTTTGAAATGGAAAAAGAGAAATAAAAATATGGCACCAGGTTTTGGCTCCGACTGGATTTCCATGGAGCATGCAATCTATGATGAATGATGAGAATTCTGGAAGCAAAGCATCCTTGCAGTTTTTAACATTGGAGATGCCATAAAAACTGAATGAATGCAAATAATCTTTTTACCCATGGCTGTACCTATATAAGATGGAGTAGTCTTCCCTTCTGCTATTCATTTGTTCATTCACCGTATATTTCATGAGCACTTGCAATTTTCTAAACACTAGGCTAAGTGCTGGGCATAGAGTATAAGACAGTAAAAGGCCCTGCCCTCCAGGGACTTAGCCTAAATTGTAGTAATAGTAATTGGTTGGAACATGAAAATGAACCTGAATAGTCTTTGGGAAACTGTGCATTGAAAGTACTTGCTGGCATCAGAAAGATTTTTTTTTTCTGTAATGCCACCACATTGAGGATATGACTAACATTTTATTTGGGGGACATTCTTTTTAAATCAACTTTTGCTATAAAACATAAAATAGAAATATTAAAGAAAAATTTTAAAAGAAAAAAGTTGTTTTAATCCCTCTTCCTTGAAACAAGCTACTCTGTTGATACAAGTATTTCCCTCTAGTCTTTCCGTCATGATCCATGTATAATGTTATATTGCTCTTCTCACTTAATATTGTATCTTAAATGTATTTCTAAATTTCCACATCTTCATGATTATATTTTTCCTAGTTAAAAATTTTTCTAATGAAAGTTTTAACAAACTTCGTATTTTGTAAAAAAAAAAAAAAGAAAGAAAGAAAGAAGAGAAACAAGTATCAAAAAATAGGAGGAAAGTAGTCCATAATTACACTGACGAAAGGTAGCACCAAAATCACACTGGTGAAAGGTAGCATATTCATTCCAGTATTTTTCTCTGTAAATATTAATTCCACTGCTGGTTCTATGAAATCTCTTCTTTATCTCACCCATCACTTCATCTTTTACCCTTTTATCTTTTTTAAATATCACAGGTTTTACTTTACAGTTTTCTGCCTTTCACTTTATAAAGGCTATATATACTCTTACTGTTTTTATTGAAGATTCCAAACAATCTTCAAAAACATGTATAGGTTTCTTTATCACATAATTTTCAGAATTGCGTTCTTCCTCTGAATCTTTAGGATGTCATTTCCTTTTCTTTGTTCTATAGGATCTTTTTTGGCACTGTCTTCATGTTGTTTTGCATTTTTATTTGGTTTGGTTAGTTTTTAAAACCTCTTCTTGGATCTGCAAATGGATGGCAACTTTATATGATCAACTCTGTCGAGAGATAGCCCTCTGTCTCCAGACTGTCTTCATGGGAAGGAAATGGGGCTTCTTCCTTCCCCCACTCCTTGACTCTGGCATGAAAAATGTCCAACCCTTGTGTGTACAACTGTCATCTCCTTCACATGTTTACCCTCCACCACTGCATGCAAACACACTTTACTTATGAAGACCACACTTCCCAGGATTCACCATACCTTCCTTGCCTATCACTACCCAGTACTGATTTATTGTTTTCCTGGGAACTGTCATTTCTTACTGGCTATAGAAAAGAAATAAGATGAGGAGTGTGGAAAAGGAGGAGTGACTGCAGCAGTCCACATGCCTCCTAAGTGGCAGCATCCACTCATAAGAGAGGCAGATACTTGGTTTCTAGTTGTAACAGAACTCACATCTTTTACCTAGTAGCAGACTTTGGGAGAGGTGGACTACTGCTTTACATTTTTCAGCCCAATTCATTTTTTGTAGCCGTAGAAAATCCTTCCAGGTTCTGGCAATTTGTGATGTCAGTTTTGGTGTCGTAAATTATCGTCATCTTTTATTTTTTCATTTCAATTTAATGGTCACTTTGATAGATGCAGCATCAGGAGCCATCAAGCAGGCACCATTTTAAACCGGAAACTGTGGGTGATCTTTAAAATTGCCCTACATAAGGGGACCATATAAACCATTTCTATAGCTCAACCCTTGAGCCTGTATGCCTGGGTGGTCTTGTTTTAACTGTTACTGTTTAATTATTGATTACTTACTGACACAAGGCATGTAAGCCTTAGGGAAAATGAAATCCCATGTGCCAGTTTCTTTAGATGAATCTTCTTTGAGGTTTAAGTGTCCCTCTAAGTAACATAGTGAGGCTGGATTTAGGGGGTCATTCCAGATACTGCCTGGCAGGGTCAGCCGTGGCATCGATATTCATTGATGGAGTCCACTGATACATCTGGAAAACGAGGCATGTCTGCCTGTGCTTCACATCATGACCGCCTCATACAAGCCCATCTACTGTAGGCCAGGCATCCTTACAACATTTCCATACTCCCCATTTCCCTTCTCTGTCCCTCCTGGGAAAAAGTCTGCTCTCCAACAATAACAATGACTTACCAACAGGAGCCAACTTCCTCTATTAATGCTCCTTGCTGGAAGCATTTATTAGGAAAATGGTAATTCACTCCACAAATATGTGCAAGGAACTTTGCTGGGTATATAAGGATGGAGGATGACTCTTGCCAATGAGTCTTCTTGCAGAAGAAGCACTGCCTCAAGATGGATGGTGATCAGAAACCTCATGCACAGTTTGGAGTGGAGACTATTGCCAGCTTGGAGGAGTCAGGATGAGTTTCGTGGATGACACAGCATTTGTAGTGGCCCTTGAAAGAGGGGTGAGATTTACCCAGGCAAAGTTAAGAGATTCCAGACCAAGAAAGCAGCACAAACAAGAGGGAAGTAGCATCTTTCAAGGCAGGCATAGCAGATAATTCAGATCAGCTCTTTGTTATCAGCTCTACGATTTTTGCCTTTCGTTTTCTGAGGCTCCCATTCTAACAGTAGATTGGGTCAGCTCACAGCACACTTGCAGTTATGCACAACTGTCATCTCCCTCCCAGCTTTACCCCCCACTGGAGAGACAAAAGCTTGACTGAGTGATAGAGGCCTGAAAATCTAGGGTCCACTTTTTCTTGTCATTATTATTCTTTTATTGAGCACCTGCTATGTACTCTGGGCAGAATGAACCTTATTAAAGGACCAAGTTCTTTCATTGTTTTCAGGTAGCCCGTTGCTATGTTTCTTTTTGCAAGTTCTTATTTCCTCTTGAACATCACCGGTTTCATGGTGTTTTTCTAAGGATCCTGAAAGGTGTTACAAGTACAGGTGGCTATGTGTGTAGGCAGAATAGACCTCCACCAAAAGGTGGGATTTTTCTTTCGGGGCACCATGCCATCAAAATTATCATTCTGAGCCATTGCCCAGAATGTTTCCTTTAGAGTTTGTCCTCTTAATCATTAGACTTTGCTGTCTCTTCAGATGCTGTGCGGACTCTCTATAACCTGTTGTCTCAGCTCTGCTGCATGTGACATAATCTGAGAATAGGTTGGTATGGGGCAGGAGGGGAGCTAGATCCTGGAGGATTTTAGGAGGCCACCAATCAGAGAGCCTGGGTGGCCTGGAATCAAACTCCACAACACTGACTGAAACTGACCTGGGCCTAGCCTACTACTACCTCCTTTTTTTTTTTTTCCCCAACAATTTTGCTTTCATAGGACCTGAAATTTTTAACCCAGTTTTGCTTTGGGGAAGAATAATGTATTAACCATGTGCCTTGTCAAGATATCACTTTCTAAAAGTTGCTTGAATGAAAGTTCCCTCTCAGCACTGGGGTTCTTTCTAGGTGCACACCTGCCTTGTTAATCAAGTTCTCTGGCTTTACTTCCATTTGCAAATACAAATGCTTAGCGGACAGCTTTGGAAGGAGTGGCTGTCCTCAGCAGCATGACTAAAGCGTTGATGAAATAATTTCAGGTACCTGGCAGGGTACTGCCAAATCCCATGGGCTTTCAAATCTGTAAGGAGAAGGAAGTGTGAGCAGTCAACACAGATGGTAACTGGTGGGTGGGTGACAGGTAAGCACAACGTCCTGCCTGGTGATCTAGTCTGTGTGATTTGTGATTCATATTTATTACACAAATAGTGTTTGTTGTCAGAGCAAAAGGGAACATTTTTTAAAAGAAAAGAAATTACTCATAACACACGTACAGTGATCTTTTCCTCATTTTTTTCTGTCTTTAAATGTTGAATTTTTATTTATGTGGCTTTACTACAATTTCAAGTTCTGCCTTTTCCTTTTTAACTTAACATGATAGCTTGCACTACTATACATGGTGGGTTTGATATTGTATTTAGTCTTTTCTTTTTTAATCAAGTTATTATGGCATTGATAGAGGTTCAGGAAAGCCAAGCAGCATGTGGTTGGCATTCATTAGTTTTCTAGAAAATTGAAGGACTGACTCTCATGTGTCTCAGGCTTCCACCGCCTAATGGTTAAGAGCACTGAGTTTTGATATTTGGGTACTGAGATGTATCCACACAGATCCCTTGCATGTATTAATTTTAAGGTGTTTCATGATAATATTGATGACAAAGTGTATGTATAAACAAAGCAGGCAGGTCACCCTGTGGAGGAGATCAATGTGGTGGGCTCCAGAAATAGCTGCATTTCCCCCCAAGTATTCCCTAATAGACTGAAAGGCAATAATTGAACTTGGATTAAGGCTTCACACATTGTCTTTGTCAAATGGCAGTACTTGATAATTTAATCAGCATCGATCATGGCACCTGCTTGGTGATGTGTTAACCGGGTGAAGTTTGTCCCCGCCTTGCACAGAGCTCTGAGGGACGGCCTAGAATACAGGAGGCTGAGAGGAGGGCTGACCGCAAGGGTGGTTTTGGAGCCGCTTCAGAAGAATGAGGTGTGATCCGGGTGCCGTGGTAGGAGGTGCTGAACAGCCAGGGGGCAGCATGGGAGCATTTTGCACCTGAGGCAGGAGGAGAGCGATGGAAGAAGGGGGATGAACACAAACTTCCCCATTTTTCCCGAGCCCAAGATGATGGATGACTTGTCATCTTTTGTATTTCCTCTGGGGCAGCTAAAATGGAACCTCTCTACTGAGACCAGAGGTTGAAACTGGAACTCTGGGGGCCATAAGGGGCTTGCAGTACTTTTTTTTTTTTCCCAGTCTGCACAGTTTTAGTTTGTTTTTAAAATTGAGATATTATTTACATATAATAAAATTCACACATTTTAAATGTAGATTTGATGAATTTTGGTCATGGGATGCAATGACGTAACCACCACAACACATCAGGACAGAGACCAGTTCTCTCTCTAAAAAGTTGCCTCCAGTCCCTTTGCACTCATTCCCCTCCTCCATCCCTGTCCCAGGCAGACACTGATCTGCTTTCTGCTACTAGTTTTGCCTTTTCTAGAATTTCATGTAAATGGAATTATACAGCACATGGTCTTTTGTGTAGGACTTCTTTCACTGAACATAGAGATTTTGAAATTCGTCCATGTTGTTGTGTGTACTAGTATTTCATTCCTTTTAATTGCTGAGTAATATTTCATAGTAAGATATGCTACAATTTATTTATCATTCACCAGTTTTATGAACATGTAGGTTGCTTCCAGTTTAGAGCTACTACAGGTAATGGTGCTATGAACATTTGTGCACACACCTTTTCGTAGGTTTTCATTTCTCTTGAGTAAATATCTAGGGGTAAGATTGCTGGCTCATATGGTTTGTATATGTTTAATTTTATAAGGACCTGCCAAACTGGTTCCAAAGTGGCTAAACTATTTTGTATTCCCCTAGCAATATATGAGAGTTCCAGTTGCTCTGCAGAGTTACTCTTAAAACATTCAAAATAGCTGCCATCAGTTAAAACTCAAAACCTTTCACAGGGGCACGTGGTCTCCAGCTCACTCCAGTTACTATTTGACCCATTTTGATCATTTACATTGTCCACCTCTCACCTGTAGTTCATTACCCCTGCCTTAGAAATTCTAAGCAGCATCTTGTCCCATGGTATGTAGCAGGGGATCATGGCTAAGAGCAGATTTATAGAGAAAGGCAAAACTGGGTTGGAATCTCAGTCTTGCTATTTATAGGCTGTCACTTTGGACAGGTTACTTAACTTCTCTCAGCATGAGTTTCTTCACCTGTAAAATGCTGCGGATACCTTATTCAATGGTTTATGGTAAAAATGAAATAACACAGAGCATGTCAAGCACCTAGCACAGGGCCAGGCCCAGAGAAAATGTACGGTAGATGGTACTTATTAGTATCATGGTCTAGTCCAGTGATTCTCAATTATATGTGTGTATATCAGAGGCACCTGTGCAAAATTTTTAAAAATGTAGATACCTGGGTCACTACCACAGCTCCCCTCCATAATCACAATCTCCTAAGCTGGACCTGAGCTTGTGCATTTTAAAAAAGTTCTGCAGATAATCGGGATGAGTAAACCTGGTCAAGAATCATTGGTTGCCTGGGAAGATGGTAACAAGAAGCACTACATTCTAAACTCAGTTCTGCCACCAACTAGCTGTGTGATCTTGGGAAAATCACTTAACCTCTCTGTGAGAGCTAGTTTAGCTAAGATCTGCCCAGCAAATTTGGCCTTTCAGAATTACCAGTTTCTTCTGGGTAGATCGTGGCTGCAGTTGGAGACAGATGCCTTGGAGGTGGTGGAGGTCTATACCTGCTTCCCAAGTAATATGTTGAAGGCAAATTTCAGATGGAACTCTACCACACCTAGAAACACGTGCAAGCAGGCACAGGAACAGCCCTCCACCTGTCCTGTGGGCCCACGAAGCTCCTGTCCTCTGTCCTGATAGGAGAGTGCATTGACAGCAACTTGCAGGAAAAGTTCCCTCAAGTTTGATGTGAGAATATTCTAGAAAGAGGATATGGCTAACCTTCTAGTCAAAGTCAGGTGACCGACTCCTCCTTTAAGTAGATAGACACAGGACTGAGTCAGAATCCTGAGTCGAGGGCTCCAGTCCAGGGGAAATAGGCAGTTGGGGTCACTAGATGCAGATACCCTTCCCACGCAGGCTGGGAGTGCGATGACCATGTTTCTAGCCTGTCCGCATAGCTTCAGTACCATTTCTGATGTCCTCATTAATAATTATTGTTATGCTAATTAAGAGTAACTAATTAATAAGATAAAGATAGCCGCCACACTTTAGTAGCTGCTTCTGGAATATGGCATTTCATTAGTCTTTTAGATGTGAACTAAACAGTGTATTCCCGTTAGGCCACTTCAGTCATAAAATCACTGCCCTATGGTATGGATTAAAACCAGTGCACACATATATGTCACACTATATATATGGAAGTATTTAAAAGTTAATTACGGATAACACAACATGATTTCTAATGTCCCATGCAAACTTAAGATTCAACAGTTCTACAAATGAAGGGTCCTAATAAGTGTACTGCTTTCCAGCACAACTTGTCGTTTTTAAGCCTCCTCTTTCTGGAAACCCCTCTGAATCCCCCAGGCCACATTAGTGCCCTTCCCTCACCTGTGCCCTCCTAGAACATAAGTCGCCTCATGGCAACTTAGTCCAGGGAACATACCATAAGGATTCCAAACTTTGTAAAATGGCATCCTTTTTGACTTACCCACATGGAACTGCATTATTTCCCAAACTTCAGTGATCAGAGTAGTACATCACAATTTTTTTTTTTTTTTGGTCCTCTCTGCCTAATATCTCCACTGCTATTTTTCTTTAAATTGGCACACTTTTTTTTTTTTATAAAGTTTATTAATTTATTTTTTGGCTGCGTTGGGTCTTCGTTGCTGTGTGTGGGCTTTCTCTGGTTGTGGCGAGCGGGGGCTACTCTTCGTTGCGGTTCACGGGCTTCTCAGTGCAGTGGCTTCTCTTTTGCGGAGCACAGGCTCTAGGAGCACGGGCTTCAGTAGTTGTGGCATGCAGGCTCAGTAGTTGTGGCACGCGAGCTCTGGAGCGCAGGCTCAGTAGTTGTGGCACACAGGCTTAGTTGCTCCGCAGCACGTGGGATCTTCCAGGGCCAGGGCTCGAACCCGTGTCCCCTGCATTGGCAGGCGGATTCTTAACCACTGCACCACCAGGGAAGCCCCTAAATTGGCACACTTTTGTTTTAAACTTAAATATATTCTTTAGCTTTATCCCACAGAGTATTATCCATGAAATCATGGTTCGAATGTGTTGGTTATGCATTTTTTCACGTTAAAGTAAATGCATAATTAAATATTTTTAATATAATGTTGAGTGTTAACAAATATTTTAAATTAAAAGTAATCATTTCTGTGTTGCCTAGAATCAGTTCCCGCCCCTTCAGCGGTCCGCACACGGTACCGTGGGAACCTTCGCCGTGCTGTACTCGTGGGGTTCCTGCCCATCTCCCCACTAGACCGTGAGTCCCTGGAGGGGAGGACTGGCTTTCATCTTTGTAGCACTGTGTCAGTAAGCCTGGTGCCTGGTGCATAATATGCATTCAATAAATGTTTGATGAATGAATGTCTCTCTCGCTATCACAAGTGAAATACCATTAGCAAATAGAAACATTTGCTATTTTCTCTCACTTTGATTTCCAACCTCTGAGAACTTAAGCACTCAGACATGGTCTCAAAACATAATGAAGCACCAAAACATGTAGAAGTGAAGTGATGCCAGTTTTTCTACCTCCTAAAAGTTTTTTAAATGACTGACTATTTTCATTTCATTCCCCTAATGTTAAAGGTGGAACGGGGTAGGGATGGGGGTGTAAAACGGTTTTACATTTACCTGACACAAGGCTCGAGGAAAATATAAAGAACTTTAAGAGGGAGTTTCCAAGTAGAAAATGGTGATTGCAAAAGGCAGTGATCAAATTATCATCTCAGTTTCCCAGAGGAAGGACAAAATGTGAATTCAAAGACCATGTTACTCTTTCCTAAGTAACACCCTTGGAGACATAGGAGGTCCTTGTGGCCTGCAGTCTCTGTACTCATGCAGGGTCCTCCTGGGATCATGTGTGCTCTTCAGTCTCTGCCCCGCTGAGGAACTAGGCATCCCTGATTCCGAAGTTAAAGTGCTTTACCCATTTTAGTGTGGGCTATCCCCTCCCACCCCAACTCCCACCCTACTAGTTCTGTGCCGTACTTGTCTGCTTTATTCTGTCACACCCGAAAGCCTTTATGCTCCTTGACGGCAGGGACTAAAACTTTCTGCTTTAGACCCCCTGTGCCTCGCTAGTTCCTTGGACAGAATGGACACTCAGGAAGTATTTGAATGAATAAATGAATGAATGAGTGAATGAATGAACGAACGAGCGAACAAACAAGCAAACAAAAGAACAGGTGAGCCACGACATTTTGGTTTATAATAAACCTTGCCGACTTAACCCCCTGCATTTTAGTAAAGATCTGGAAGGAAACACATTTAAGAGAAAAACTTTCTAATGTCTGGAAGCATGCCTGTAGATGTCAGGATTAGTCTCATTATTTTGAGCAAGCTTTTACTTTTAACCTCCTTTAAACAAAATTTGATGATTCAATCTTTAAAAAATAATCAATCTTAATCTCAGAAAGCAAATGTTCCACAGTAGATCAGTAGACTAAAACTTATAAATTAATGTTCCACTGAGTTCAGTTACATAGGAAATGTAACACATGAAATGTTTTTGAGGTTTGTCTCTCCATTGGTCTCCAGAAATGAAAAGCTGGGACTTAGAGAAATATTTATCTTAGCATAGTACCTACCTTGAACTTTTCTGCATGGTATTTACTGATATAATGTCAGATTGAAGCATTAGCATTTAATTACATAAAGCCTTTTAAAAGTTAAAGATTTCTAATTTGGGGGTTGATTGATTCTGTAAGCATTAGCTATATACATATTGAGTAGAAAAAAAGGGGCATAAGTACTTATATTAAAAACATCTAATTTTCTTAAGCCTTTAAAAAATATACTTTTTAAATGTTTAAGGTGAAAAAGATAAACTATCTTGTTGGTTTATTTGCATTGGTTTTGCTTATTTCCCACAATTGCTAAGGTTGTTTTGTTCATAAAAAGGGAAGTGGTACTAACCTCAAGAGCAATTGCCAGGCTCGATTTGGGACATTGCAAACTCTCTCTAGCTTTACTTTAAACACACATTTGCAAATATGGCGCCAGTTTATTCTGGACAGTTCCTCCCTACACTGTTTAGCATCTTTGGCAGGCTTATTCCAGGCAAGGCACAGAGCTTGAGGCAGAGGGGAAGAACACTGAGGATGCATTGTGTGCCCACTGGGCAAGCGTGTCACCTACCCACAGCCCTGGAGTGGAGCGCCCACGGTGTGAAGTTGGGAAAACTTACTCCTCTGGGAGCCCTCTCACTGCACACAGGGCCCGTCCACTGAGATTAACGATGGTCACTCAAATAGAAAGCAGAAGAGGCTAAAATTATGTTTCTGATCATTTTTGCTGCCTTCTGAAAAGTTTGATTAGAAGTACGAAGTGTTATGCAAGATTCGTTAAGTACTATATTACTCTACTTAACATTGTACAAAATGCTCTATGGAGGAATTTGTACAGAAAGAGCCTCTTCCCTCTACGTGCCTCTAGTGAGTTCTGTTTATTGAGCATTTCATGTCTAGCGAAAAGTATAAGTTAAGGAAAATGATTATGTGTACTCAAATGAGCACATCTAGGGAAATTCAGATTATCTCAAATTCAGAAGTATTATCTCAAATTCAGAAGTATTATCTCAAGATCAGTATCTCCACCAGGGCTGTTTATCTTCTTCTATTTTCTATAAAGTGGGGTATGTTTATTGCTTATTTGACTGGAGGCTGGGGGCCTTCAATAACAATTGCAGCTGGTTCGGAGGACCCAAAAGCACAGCCCTCTGTAGTCTTTTCCTCCAACCCATGAGATTTAGGGATGTTTTATCATTTCTGTAGTACAGACATTTTTCCTGAGCCTGATTTACATGCATTTGGAGACTAACCTCAGTGAAATAGCTTCAGATATCAGGGTGTGTTCAGTATTGACAGCAAATAAATGGTTTGCATTCTCTGTTTTACACTATTGAAAATAAAACACCTTAATAATGAAGAAACATGGGATTGTTGAAATGAATTTGCTCATCAGTATATTTGTTTTAGTCAAAAATAAAACTACTGGGACTTCCCCAGTGGTCCAGTGGTTAAGACTCCAAGCTTCCACTACAGGGGGCTTGGGTTCGATCCCTGGTCAGGGAACTCAGATTCCGCATGCCTCACAGCGAGGCCAAAAGATAAAAAATAAAATAAAATAAAAATAAAACTGTTAACCATAAACTAAGAAAGCCTCTGCACAACCTTCCTCCATCATTTCCTCGGTCAGATTCTATTTTCTTAGTTTTCTTAATTTGGGCTGTCTCCAAGAAGGAAAAATAATCATCATCGCTCTGTCAGTGCGCACTCTGGAATTTGTTTAAGCAGAGAGTCAGGTCACAGCACCACGGACCGTGCTTTTTTCTGCTGAGGAATTGTATTTTCCTGAGTTTGTACTGAACCGCATGAACAAATCATTAAGTGACACAAGTGAACGGGAAGAGAGAAGTATTCAAAAATTCTTTGACCTCTGCTACAAGGGTGGCTGACAGAAGACACTAGCTTTAATTGTTTGGTTCTCTCTTGCCAGTTTTTGTTTCAGTAAAACATTCCATGATCTCGAGGCAAAAGGTGATCGGGAAGGCAACATTTTGATTCTAATGGCTATATCTATTTTTCTTTATTCAGAATGATCAAAAATATTTTCATAGGTAAAATCAGATAGCATTTACACACATATCATTCTACAGTTTAGCAGAAAGAGCCATGTTAATTAGTACTGCTTAGGAAATGGAATTTAAACACAAGCCTGCAGATCTTTTACTTGTCTTTTGTTCTTTTTTTTTTAAAGGAAGAATATTTGATGATATATCCACTCCCAACAGAGAAATGAGTGGGCTCAAGCAGGTTTACTGGTTTAGTTTGTTTATTGCTTTGTTTCCTAACAAGAAAATAAAATAGTTACCTGATTTTTTTTTACCTGTATTAGTATATGTGTATCTGTTTTAAACTCTCTTTCTTTACCCTGCAGAAAGGTATCGCTAGTACACTCTGATTTTTGTCTACTTTCATTCTTTTTAAAATAACATCCAGGGTTGTGCATTCCCATTTTAACATAAGAGGATTCATTTGCTTTGGAAGGGAAGCTTCCAGCAGCATTGAAGATACATAAGCTAATATATTTAGCAAGTAATGTCAGAGAAACCTTAAAGCTGGTGTCTATCACATTTTACTGTTAGTAAGAACTGTCAGAATTCCTATTCTCAAGAGCAGTGTTCGAGATATTTAAAAATTGAAAATAAAAAAACAGAATCCTAGCTGTGGCATGGTGCCCTAGATGGGATAGTCACCCCCAGTCAGTGACTATGTGGTTTATCAAACCTTGAGATTAGCCTAATATGCCACTGGATCTACCAAACACTGTATACTGTCTCAGCCCACAGAGTGCGCCTTACCCTCATCTGACTGTTGCCTTCCTGCATAGGGAGCCTTACCCCGGTTTTTGCTTACACTAGCAGAACACCACTATGTTTATTGAAAACTACAGATGTAAATTCTTTGTGATGAAACCAAGATGGGAAAAAAGAATTCTAACTTCAGTTTTTTTTTTAAGTTTAATAATTTATTGTGTTCCGTTAAGACAACACAGAACTATTGCTTAGCAACACTGGATTAGGCAGAAAATAATTTAAGCTCCCAAATGAGAAACATTTGTAATCGAATATGCTCTAACACTTGCTTTACCACATGGCTTAACACCCTTTTGCTCACACATGGTTAAACACATGTTTGAACTGATGTTTTAACACCCGTCTCACACATCTTTACGCCCTTTGTTCACATATGCTTAAACACATGCTTTGACACTCTCTGAGCTCTCACTGTTGAACACAGGCAGAGTATTGTCTTGGGTCTCATGTTCTAAAGTTTCATTGGTTCGTAGCCTTCAGCCAAAGACTGGTGCCCGGTAAAGTCACAGCTCTTTCTACAAGATGACGTCTACTATTGTGTGCCTTCAGTCTGTCTGGAGAAGAGAATTCCTCATGGAGGTAACCACTGCCATGGTCCTTCGTGTCTACCACACCCCCGAGTGGTGGCCTTTTCGAATATTTCAGCCCAAGGGTGTGACATGTCACAAAGTATTGTTTTTCGCCCTGGCCAGTCTACTTGTATTTTCCCAAACTACCACACTCTAAAGTCTTACTCATGGCCAGATGTAGAATTTAGCTGAGTTTTTTCTCTTACATCTTACTTGGCAGTTTCAGCAGAGCTGAAAATATATGTACAGGAATGGGGTATTTGTGTTGCAGAAATCTGAATATAAATGGAAAATTTGTGACCTCGCCTTGCTTACATGAGTCTGATTGCTTGGATCCTCTCTCTTCTTTTTGTTTGTGGCGTCTGCCATCCTCTTAGGCAAGGTGACTGCCTCCTCGTCACTCTGACCCCCTAGACCTGCCATTGGTGGATTCATAAAAGGTTGTCTCTTCCTCCTAAAATTATAGGATTCTATATGTAACAGTGGTTTAGAGTGTGGGCTTCTGAGCCAGACTGCTTGAGTTTGAGTCAGCTTAGGTTTCCTCATCTGAAAAATGGGAATAGTGACAGTACCTACTTTATTGAGTTGTTGTAAGGATTAAATGATACAACACTTATAAATCACTGTGTACGTCCAGCACATAGTAAGTGCTTAAAAAATTACTATTTAATTACTCTTAATTTAAGTAGAATAAAAGAGTGACAATAACCTAAATCTAAGCTGTGCTCTACAGTTTACAAATCCATATCTTTCTACGTTCCTATCAGAACATTGAGAGGGATGTAAGCATATCCCCATTCCAGAGAGAGGCAAACTAAGAACAGACATCTTAAGAACTCTGCCAGAAATTGCATAGCCAGCAGGTAGTGAGCTTGACTGCTGGTCCCCTGACATCTACAGGCAGTGTTTTTCCTACCATGTTACAAGACTAAGTCCTGTTACATGTACAAGGAAGTACCAGAAATGGCTCTTTCTATCAAAGAGCTTGCAGAGGAGGAAAGATACTGACAAATGAAAAGTAACTTCCATTTATTGAGAAATAGTTATGAGCCAGCCTATACTAGGCACTTTTTAGTAAATTGTCTCTCTTAATCTTTACAGTAACCAGTTTGACAGATGAGGAAACTAAGGTCTAAAAAGCATAATGAACATACCCAGAGTCAAAGAACTAATAAGTAACAGAACTAGAGCAAGCCTGATTCCAAATAAAACCCATGCTTTTTATCCATTACTCATATTGGCTCTCAACCAATAACAATAAATGAGTTCATAGACAAACTACAGCTATTGTATAAGTCAATTTTGGATGAAGTATAGTCTTCCCCTAATAATTCCTGGTTATGCTGCTGTGTGATTGTTTGTTTCTTTGTTTTTTTAACATTATAGAATGGATAACATAACAAGAAATAAAAGTTATGGGTGTTGTATGAAAACATTTGTAAATTAAATCCACATTTAGTCTGTTCCCCCACCTTGATGAAATTCAGGCCTATAAAGTGTGCTGCCTGGCTAAATCTTCATGGAAATGTTCTTTTACAAGTAACCTGTTCTCATAATTATCTGAATATAAGAATCATTTAAATTCCATGGCTTTCAGGTCCCAAAGAAGGTTAATGGATGTTAAATTAAATTATTTGAAAATAAACTCTACTTCATTGACTGGATCCTAGAAGGTCAATATTTAGGAAATTGTATGAAGAATGACACCCTTGAGTTTGGTGAGTTGGAAGGGCAGTTTTCATAATTGTATATTAATAACTCAAGCTATCTTCTTAGCTGTCTTTAAGGATAACTTAAAGGTGATTGGAATCGTTGAACTAACTTTCCATGTGAAATTGGTTTGGACCCAGATGCAAAGACTAACAATCAGACCATTTAAACACAGAACAGGACCAGCCAGGAATAGCAACACTTGGATGCCTGACTCATAGATGTAAGCAAGAATTAGTGATTACTGCAAATGGCTGGAAGATCCCAGAGGAAAATTTGGGAGGCTCTTCATTCCCTTTTGCCCTGTACACAGAATTCTTAGTACAAATACCTGGCAACATCAAAATACAGGTGCAGATTTGGAATACATAAAGCCTTACTTTGGTTTCTTTGTGTTTTAACTGAATTTCACTCTGTTGAGGTTCAAGATCAAATACTCCCATTTTAATGTAACATTTGCCAAATTTCCAAACCTCTAAGCACAAAATCCTCAGCCCTCATTTTTTTTGCTTGCCTGGAAATCTAGGTAGCACTGAGCCAAAAGTAGAAGTTATGAAGTGAGATTATACTTGATTAGGAACAAAAAAAGTCCTATGTCCAGAAATGCAGATGTGTACAGCAGTCCTAGGGGAATGTTGGTATTTGATCTCCAAGTCTTAAAGGTTCATGTTCCCAAGGTTAAGAGTTGCAGAGAGCCAACTTTTATTTGTAACTAATGCTGAAATTACTCTGGAGATTCTAGAAGTATTACATTACAAATCACTCAGCTTTGGAAATCCTACAGCTCGTGAGTTACAAATATCACTGTGTGAGAGAAAGGGGCAATAAGTGAAGGACATCATTCATAAACTTAATTTATACCGTAGCAGCATGATCATGAATATACTGTATGAGAGTTTTCTTCTCAGTGAGAAAAGGAAAAGGGAGTATATGAAGTCCATGAGTCAAGACCCCAACTAAAAGAACCAGGAAGTAAAGGCCTCCTTGTCTGGGGGAATTTGAGTGGGGTAAGGGGGCACAGTCAACTTCGGCTGCAATATCCTCCTTTTTCTAATATCTAACTTCATGACCTGGGGTGAGTTGCTTATTTATTGAGTAAGGCTTCCATTTTGGTGAAAGTTAAAGCCTAGGTATTTACAGAATAATATCCTTCAACAAGCATGGCACCAATGGCCATCTATGAAAAAGATACACATAACAGTTCACCTCAAGGGGAGAACTTTAGTGGAACCAAATTCAGTATTAAAATCAAGAATAGTTAAAGGCATTAATATGTCACACAGCTGCCTGGGGTTTTCTTTACCCTTAATAAACTGTATTCCTATAATAGGCACTTGGTACTCTCTGGTGTTAACTAGTTGGACTTGCTTTTTGGCTAGACCTTTCTTATTTTAAACTAAGTAGTGATCTGGTTCTTTGAATTTTCAATGACTTTAAGCCCAACAACAAAGCAAAGATGGATAAATCTGTGTCTTGGTTACAGGAGTAAGCTATTATAGGCAAAATTATACCTTTTACACTTTTCACCAATAATATCTACTACTGGATGTGTTTGTTTTCATTGTGAGGTTAATCTGCCCTTGCTATGAAATGTTTTTCTTTAAGAATTAAATCCATTAAATCATCACACTTTGGGAAGAGTTTTTAGAGTGATCTGAATGCGTGACCTTAAAAATAGGGCTAGAATTTGGAATATAACGCATAACATATATAATTAATGTACAACATGTAAATGTGTGATATATCTTAAGGGGACAATATATAGGTAAAATATCAGAAAATAAAACACCCCATACATATCACCTACATCACACTAATAAATTCAAATTCAGGTTGTACCATTTGAACAACTGCCACTTCACTCATCCTCACTAATGATATTTTTCAGATCGTAGATTTTGATAGATGCACTGTGGAGTGTAGAAATAATCATCATTTAGGTAGCTGAAAAATAGCTTGCCAAAACTGATATAATGAAAGTTATTCAGGATGTTCTGTCAAAATCCTTTCCAATTAGTGTTGAGGTCTTAAAGGGCCAGACAGCTTTTTATTAATATGTTCGTTTTATTCATGTATTTTTGATATATGCATAGCATGACTACCTAATACATCTCATGATATTGCATAATTACGGTGCTTTTAATTTGTTATACCCCAGTCTATTCTCCAGTCTTATTTAAAATTCTAAATTACTTCATAATTTCATAACTAATAACTCATTAGGAAGCCGTGCCATGTACTTAAGGTTACCTCTAAGGCAGTCCATACTTAACAATAAACTAGAGAAGTTCCTCACTACTTGACTGTCAGTGACCAGTTTAAATATTTAAAGTTATCATCTGACCCTTTGTCCAACCACTTTTAGAAAATGAAATAGTTTGTGTATAAAATGTAGGAAAGGGAAGTCCTTTCACATAGTCTTTTCCAAAATGAAGAAAACTAGCTGTCAGTAATCAAATACTTAGATAATACTCATATATATATATATATATATATATATATGACACCATGCTGATATTATTTTTAAAGATTAAAGGGCCCATTTTTTCATTTTCTTTTTTCTTGTTATTTTTTGACAAGACATAGAAATTTAAGTATGTCATTCTACAGTGATCAAATTCAGATTTGTTGCCAATCACCATAATAATTTTACATTCCTGTCTGTCTCTCTGTTATATCTTAAAAAGACAGCTTTTGACTTGTTTCTGTTCCCCTCCAAATGACGAGAAATTGAGACTATTGTTTTTAATGCCTTGCTTTCTTTACCTCGATAAATGCACAGTTAAAAATTATAATGGTTCAACCCCTTGCTTATTGAGGTGTGTCTTCCCTACATTATTTAGACCTTGTCTCACGATCTAATAAGTAGCTGAATGATGTTAAAAGTAATCCAGCATAATGCTATGCTATAGTGATGTGATTTAACTAATGTTTATTCAGTATCTATGTGATAAAAATAGTGCTAGGTTCAGTAGGGATGCAAACATGGGGAGATGTGGAAGATACTTCATATGAGGCAATGAGATAATTAGGGTCTATTTTCTGATGCTTGTCTTGGTCAGAGTTCTTAGATTCAGGAGGACAGAATCATCTATCTAATTTAAGCAGAAAGAGATTTATTAGAATAGCGTATAGAGTCCTTAGGAAAGCCGGTGAAGCTCTTTTGGATGCTACAGAGCAGCAGAAGAGACGAATCGGACTCTCCTGGGACTGCTCACTGCTGCAGTCTTACCCCGAATGGCACCCAGGATACAGGAACCGGACTCCACAATCTCTACCAAAGCTGTCCCAGAAGGGCCAAATGCAACCTCCTCTCCTATACACACGCACACACACACACACACACACACACACACACACACACACACACACATTTACCAGAAGTGCCTGTTTCCTCCCATGCAAGTGCCTCATATTGCTCACATTCCCTTGCCAAGTCTTGCCCAGACATCTGCCTTGCAGAACCTGGGTGATACCCGGAACCTGGTTGGTTGCAAGAGAATCTCAAAAATGTAGTTTTTAGGTTTCTAGCCTTCCCAGTCAAAGAAAGCTGTTAAAAGGGATCCGGAAATGTATGGAATGAGCCAATGCACAGTATCCCCCAGGGATGCTGTGAAATAGTGATTCTCAAATTGTATTGCAAGGAATCCTAAAATTTTGCTTATGCACGTAAAGGTTGCCAAGGAGGAAGCAGAGACCAGACAAGCAGGATTCTATCTGGAGCAGCTCCATGTTAATCTGATCTTCTGTTGGGCGTGTCAATAATCCTTGAAGAAAAGTTTTATCAAAAAAAAAAAAAAAAAAGTTTTTTTTTTCCAAGTTTCAAAACCATTGCTAACCTGCAAATACAGGCATACCTCAGAGATACTGTAGGTTCAGTTCCAGACCACTGCAATAAAGCGAGTCACACGAATTTTTTGGTTTCCAAATGCACATAAAAATTACATTTACACTATTCTGCAGTCTCTTCAGTGTGCAGTAGCATTTATGTCTTTTAAAAAATGTACATATTTAATTAAAAAATACTTCATTTGCTGAAACATGCTAACCATTGTCTGAGCCTTCAGCGAGTCGTAGTAGTAACCTCAAAGATCACTGATCACAGATCGCTACAACAAATATAATAAAATGAAAAAGCTTGAAGTATTGCAAGAATTACCAAAATGGGACACAGAAACATGAAGTGAGCAAAAGCTGTTGAAAAATGGCACCAGTAGACTTGCTTGACACAGGGTTGCCACGAATCTTCAAATTGTAAAAAACACAATATCCGTGAAGCACAAAAAAATGAGGTGTACCTATACGCCTCAATCTTCTGTCTACTGCTTTTCTTGTTAGGCAAGGTGTCACAAATACAGCCTAGCATTTCTTTCCATCGCAAGCTTTTTAACAGACCATCCTCACTTTCTTAGGGAATATTTGAAAATAATTACAAATTATACTCTTCTCTCACGTGTCTCGTTAGGGAAAGTGCTACTAACAGGCCCATTGGTATTCGGGTTTTTAAGGGGAAGTCACCACCTCCTGAGAACATCTCAGAACACCTCAGTGGTGGAGGGCTACCCGTCCTCATAGCCTTAGGGATGAAGAGACTGGACACGTTTAACTACTCTTCAGCTACTTTGTTTCATTTGACTTCAAAAACAAAATTAGCAGTAACAGGAGACTGGTTCCATGGGTTAAATTAATCAACGTGTGCTAATTAAATAACCGTTGTGCCTCTGCCATTGATGCCTGTTTCATTTGGTGGAGAGCTCTTAGTAAGTCTTAACCGACTTTGTTCTCTGTACTTTTAATATTTTGTCATTCGAACTAAACTGAAGGAAGACAGTCTGTAGTTTAAGCTGAAAAGAGAGCTATTACTTCACATATATTGGCCCTCATGAAAGGATTTCTTTTTTAATCTTTTTTTTTTTTTTTTTTTTTTTTTTTTACAGTAGGTCCTTGTTGGTTATCTCTTTTAAATATAGCAGTGTTTACATGTCAATCCCAAACTTGGAAGTGTTTCTCCCTCATTCCCTCCAGGTCATCTCCCACCATACTACGTACGGCCTTTCCCGCTCTGAACCGTAACTGCTTCCCTTACAACTGATATGCCCTAAAGAAACCTGGATTCTGCTACCAATCCACTACTTACCCATCTTTCATGTGTTTTCAGAGTAGCCTAACCTCACCCCTACCTGTCATGCAATGTCCCAAACCCAGACCTGCTCTGCCGCCCCAGAAGCAGACCAGCAGCCAACGTTTCTTTAAAGTAATGGAAATTTTCATCCTGTACACAAGGCACTGTTTGCCGTGTTATTCCCACTTGCTTAAAATAGACTTCAGAATATTCTGGTTTTGTTATATTTCCCACAGTTTTCTTATATTAAGAAATGATGGGTTTATTGAAATATTTGTAATACAAAACAGAAGAACCTACACATTTAAAAAATATTAATTTCATATTTCTTATTGAATATCTTGACACTTCTGCAAGGTATAGAGCACAAAATAAAACTCCCTGTTAAGCCTCATAATCTACTGAACCATTGTTAACACTTGAGAATGCATTCTCCCCGCCTTTTTCTATGCATATTTTACCTACAAACAATTGAATATTTCATTGGCATTTTAAGTTTTAGAAACTTGTCTGTGATTCCTGTTACGCCAAATAAAATGTTTTAAGTTACTCTCCTCGTTTGGCAGGTTATGTATTTTAACACAAAGAATATAGAGTCTGCCAGAATTATTTATCTCGGTTTAGCTTATAAAAGTCTGTTTGGTTCACATTTTTGCCTTTTTTTTTTCTACCGTCAGCTGTAAAACATCAGACCAGAATTAGCAGCTGTAGTCCTGGTTGCACTTTATTAAGTTTATGGTGGACTTTTTCAACCCTGTTCCCGGTGAAGTTTATTTAGGTAAAAGGTTGATAACATTCTTCACCCCAAAGTTTTTTTCTTTCTTTCCCGTTAAGACAGTTCTTTCCAGGGACTTCCCTGGTGGTCTAGTGGTTAAGACCCCACCCTTCCACTGCAGGGGGCACAGGTTCGATCCCTGGTCAGGGAACTAAGATCCCACATGCCGTGCAGTGCGGCCAAAAAGAAATAAAATTAAAAAGACAGTTCTTTCCTGATAACATTCAAGAGGTTAAACATGAAGTCATTACTTCTCTCTCATATAAACGTCTAGACCCATCCTTCCACTGTGTTAAGCCAGGTTTATAAAATATGTAATCTCACATGCAAAATAGAATAATTCTGTAGTATGTGTGTACAGTATGTGTCGTACTGTGGGTTTGTTGAAATACAAAAGAACCCAGAAACATTTGTATTTTTAAAAAGACTGGGCCTCCACCATACCCTGATGTGCAGAATTCATAATTTATGCTTGAACATATTTAAATAACTGGAGTAACAGGTCTAGGTAAACAAGTTACATTAATTACAAGAGTTAACGTGAGCATGAGAATATCTGTGTTAATGCTTCATTTTTTTCAAGTAAGACTCTGTGCATTCCTTACCCAGAGGACTATTTTCCCGAAAGTGGTAAAAATGCAAACACTCATCTCTAATATTTTATGCCATGTCAGCTACATCATTGATAGGATTCTTTGTTTTAGTTATTCTTCTTACCAGAGATAAGATCTAAAGGATGTATTCTGCATACTAACTGAAGCATTATGCAGTACTTCTGCTAGAAAAGTCACTGAATATTCCAAGTAAGAATTAAAGGAAATTTTGCATGACATGGCATATTTAAAATATTTCCACCATTTGGTGATCTAGTTTTTGATGGCCAAATATACCAATAAGTGTTACTCATCATATTTATACAAAAGTCATGTTGTGTATATAGGTATTCATTTTGTAGCCTTTCCCACTTAGCAATTTACTGTGAACGTCTCCCCTTGACATGAAATATTCTCCTAAACGGATGTTTCTTACACAGTTTCCCTCATGGGACTGCAAAGAACAATTCTTAATTTGTGGGTAGAAATCCAGAGCTCGCAAGTTTGTGCCGTCCCCATGGTTGACCCCATTGTTTCTAAACCGTGGGCTTGCTGGCCCTCAAATTTCTGTAGTAGGTTTTCTTTGGGATTAGCTTTGGGGGGTGAGGGAGGTAGATGAGAGGATCTACCATCACGTTCCTGATTAGACCACCTTCTCTCCAGCATATTTTCTCCTTTGGCTCTATCACCTTCCTCCTTTTAAGTTCC
The DNA here is from genome assembly GCF_028023285.1 of Balaenoptera ricei. Taxonomy (NCBI): domain Eukaryota; kingdom Metazoa; phylum Chordata; class Mammalia; order Artiodactyla; family Balaenopteridae; genus Balaenoptera; species Balaenoptera ricei. The sequence continues at coordinate 17,765,261 of NC_082654.1, read as the reverse complement.
TGCCTGGGACTTCCCTGGTGGTCCAGTGGTCAAGACTCTGCCCTTTCAATGCAGGGGGCATGGGTTCGATCCCTAGTCGGGGAACTGAGATCCCGCATGCCACATGGCATGGCTAAATAAATAAATAAATAAATAAATAAATAAATTCCTGATTATTCTTAGCCTTCATCTCCTTTTAGTCACCAGTAATTGCTTCCCTTTTGGAGGGCCTCCTCTTTTGTCAGCTTCTGGTTGCTTTGCTGACAAACACCTCAGAAAAGGGACCAAAAAATGGAGCCCTGTAGTTTTATAGGTAAAGAGTTCATGGATGAAGACTTTTTTTTTATCCTAGTTCCCAGTGCCCCTAACAGTGTCTATCTTCAGACAGAACTGTCCCTCGGTGCCTTGGGCAGGCTTCTGTGGTCCCTCTGTGTCCTTCCCAGCCACCCTGCCCTCTCGTCACCTGCATTACAGCCAGACCCAAATCCTTCCTGCTCCCCAGACATGCCTCATGCTCTTCCCTGGCTCCTGTGCATCCTCCTGCCTGGACGTTTACCGTCCCATCTCCCCCTTCAAAATCCCACCCATCTTTCAGCATCTTGGCTCCATGCTGCATCCTCAAAGAAAGCAGGTTGTGTTTTCTGGATCCGTTCAACAAGAGGGGCTCCACGTTGCTTTAATTGTACTGCCCCTGTGGATGTATCTACATAGTATGCCTGTGTTTTACTTCCGTCAGTGCCTGTCGCATTCACCCTACCACACGGTAACTCCTTGAGAGCAAGAGCAGAGCTCTCATGTATGACTCTCAAAGTACTGGACACAGTTGCCTGCACATAGAAGATGCTTGGTAACCACTGGCCCAGGAGAATTTTTAAACCTCTGATTTGAAACTATCAATTCTCTTCCAGTTAATGTCTTTAAATTTTATTTATTTAGTGATATTGCAGAGTAAGTTTGGAGATCGCCGGTGGCTTATATAAAAGCACGGAATGACCTATCTTGGTTATGTCTTTAAGCAATGCCCAGAGAGAGGCCAGTTCCAAGTTGAGATACACTCTCAGCTCGTGCCGTTGCCTGTTGATTTTTTTCCAGGCCAGTAACATAACTTACCTTGGAGAGTCTTGAGCTGTACACCTTAGCTCTGATTTCCAGAATCTTCCTCAGCTTTGTTAGTCATTCCGCGTTGTTGTTCTTTTGTGTGTATGAGCATGGGGACCTTGGCTTTTGGAATAATATTGCATTGCAAATCAACTTCTGCCTCAAAAGAACTTTTCTTCCACAATTTTCTGCATTTCTGAACAGGTTACAAAATGTCACAATTCAGTAGGGCCAATTATTAGATTTTCATTTAATGGGCAGTTTTAATGTTCTCAGAGACTCTGAATAGTAATAGCATTTTAAACTACTGCATTCCATTTAAAGACTCACAACCACTTCTTCTCTCTTTGAGTGTACCTAGTTATATTTTTGGGTATCATTTAAATTCAGGCTCCCAATCTGTAGGAAAATCAATGAGTTAATGAATAGCCTCATTTTTTTAACTTTTCAAATATTTTATCCTAATTATAAGGCATATCTAGTGACATTAATTTGATGAAATCCCAAATCATCAGATTGTGCAGAATAGCCCTGACCATGGAGTAATTTAGAGCATTTTCAGTTTAACAAATGTACTGTTTTTTAGGACCAGATCATGGCTTTGCTTACTGTGAGAAAAACTTTCTACTGTTAAGGTCTGGAGTCCATGTCAGTGTAGGTCAAACTTTGTGCTTTTTTTTTTTTTTTAGTTGTTTGTTTACCATGTTTTATTTAACCTATTAAATGAAAAGCATTCCTGCTATAAATAATAATCACCCCTGATGTATCTATAGCACATTCTTCTTGCTAAATCACTCCCACATGCACTGTCCACCAGCTTGGTGAGCTTCAAGGTTACTCTCTGGCCATACAGTGAGTAAACGGCAAAGTCAAGTCCAAGACCAGTGACCTTCCACAAACAACTGGTGTGGTTCACGTAAGCCACCTCATATCCTGTGGGGAACAAGATGGGGAGTAAGCCAGCAAAGTGATGACTGTTTGAGTCATTTATTTTCTGCCATGTCGTTTACAGCTCATAGGCTGTCCTCTGGGACAACAACAGAAAATGAATTCTCCAAACTGATCGAGGCTACAGTTTGAGAGAAACCGACACAGCAGGCGTCATTTCAGTCCTTCCTACTATCCAGATGCCTCTTTGTGGTTCTCTGTTTTAATCCTTGTCCCTCTTTATCCTATTCAATTCTCTGTCCATTCTCCAGCTGAAGACATCTGACACTTACTCTCAGGGAAGTAGAAATCACTTACAAGCATCGCTTGATCAGTCCTCACAGCTGCCCAGTAAGATAAGTCCAATGTAGGGAATGGAAGCCCCTCACTACTCCTTCAACATTTGAATGAGTCACCAAATTAGTAACCAAACCTAAATCTCCTGGTTCCCAGGCTGCTTCTCTGTTTGTGACCTACCACCAGCCAGAAAGTGGTAGGTGTCACATTATATTATTATATCCAGTCAGCAACTTAAATTTATTTTTGCATACCTCCTTTGATTGGACCAATACAGAAGCAACATGTATTTTTAGTAAAAGCTCGTGGACTATGGAGTTACAAAAATCAAAGTCTTCCTGGAAATGCTCATCTTCTTAATGATTTCTCTGCTAGGCCCACAGTAGGACTCAGTAACTATCTGTGGACTAAATGATATAATCCACCTTAATGATATAAATCCAACTAAAGGTATAATCCAGAGGGGAAGAAAGGAAAAAGAATAAATGGCGTGGAGATGTGAAACTGAGCAGAGAGGCACTTCCCTTTCTAAAGAAGCTGTGCTTAGTGCAACACGTGGCCTATAAAGAAAATCTGGCATCGGGACAGGCTTGCCCCGCCCTGATTTTCCACTCGCATTTCACTTCCACCCCTCCCTCCCGCAAACATGAACTGATTTCCTTCTGCTGCTAATGAAGACTGCTGCCAGGTCAAGGGATTTTGATTACACAGCATCTCATTGTGCTGTATGCAGATTTAATGGATTCAGACCATCAGGATGTGCTCTCCTTTTGTTATTTTTAAATTTGGGGTGACAGATGTTGAGCACCTTGAAAATTCAGTGGAGCAAAAGGTGCATCTAAGATGAGGAGGCCTCTACAACCACGCCCAGACTGCGAGGGACACATTCCAGTCAACTCAGGAGTTTAGTTCCACTGAACTCCTATCTTGTGTTCGTGATACGGGACCCGTGTCCTAGCTCCAGGGAACCTCTTTCCATGTCTACCTGACACTGCCTGGAATGGCCCCCCCTGCCCATCCCATTCTGAACCTCTGGGTGTGGAGGCTGAGCTCATGGTCCACTTGGATGACCCCTCCCTCCCCAGTTCCTAGCTCTCTCTGACCACTGCGCTGCACTCACCAGCCCAGTAGAGTAATAGTGCTCACTTATTTCTTAAGCCTCTTAGGAACCTAGAGACCAGGGCTTTCCTTCTCAGTTTCAGAACTGGAGAACCTTGAGTATGATTTCTTTTTTTTTTTTTTAATTTATTTATTTTTGGCTGCGTTGGGTCTTTGTTGCTGCATGCGGGCTTTCTCTAGTTGCGTCGAGTGGGGGCTGCTCCTCGTTGCGGCACGCAGGCTTCTCATTGCGGTACGCAGGCTTCTCATTGCGGTGGCTTCTCTTGTTGCGAAGCATGGTCTCTAGGCCCGCAGGCTTCAGTAGTTGCAGCACGTGGGCTCAGTAGTTGTGGCGCATGGGCTTAGTTGGTCTGCGGCACGTGGGATCTTCCCCGACCAGGGATCGAACCCGCGTCCCCTGCATTGGCAGGTGGATTCTTAACCACTGCACCACCAGGGAAGTCCCGCATATGATTTCTTAATCATCGTTATTGTCATGATTGCTGTTGTCATCTTAATTGCCATTTATTTTAAGAGCACTGAAATGCTAAGTGCTGTATAATCATTATCTCATTTCATTTCATTTAACCCTCAGAGCAAACCTGTAAGGGAGGCATTATTATTTTCTTTTACAGATGAGGAAACTGAGGCTTAGCAAAGTTCAGTCACTTGCTCAAAGTCACACAACTATCAAGTCTCAGCCAGGATTGCAGCCAGTCACGTCCATCAGCCTTAAGAACTCAGCTCTCCTTGTCTGAAACCTGATACCAGCTGGGTTCTCATCCTGCAGTCAGCCTCCAAGGAACCTAAGTAACTATATGTGGACAAAGTGAAACGTCTATTTACAAATCAGACTATGCTTCTATTAATATGTTTCATTTAGAGTATCGATGATGTTTTCAGTGATAAACCAGGAGTCAGATTTTTAAGGAAATATCTAAGCATATTTACCAGCTTCTTTCACCTTAAATGGGGAAAAAAATGCTACAGTAGTCCTGAACAACTCATGTCTATATGCCAAGGTTGGCATATGAAATAATTTCCTAAGAGGTTGCTACCCTAAGACAAGAGGCAAAATGGCAAAAGAGGTCTTTGATGCTCTCCATGTTTTGTGGCGCCCAGCCCTTTTCTTCCATTCTTTCCTGCCCACCCCACCCCAGCACCTTTGTCACCTCTGATGGTCTAATTCTCCTCGCTGTAACCCCACCCGGGCCGGTCTGTCCCAAAAATGCAGTCCCCAGTGGAAACAGCCCATGAAAGACAATCTCCAGGGAAAGCAGTCTGAGGAAGATAAATTACACTAAGACTTAATCTTGGGACATAACTGAGTTTTGTAAGAGTAGAAACGGAGACAGGTAATGTTATGAACTCTGGACTTTTACCTCTGCTTAGGACAACCCACTGGTTTCCATGCTGTCTTGGATCTCTGCCCAAATCCCCCCTCATCACTCTGTGCCTTTCCCCTGCTTCATTTTTCTTCATAGCACATGTCACTCCCTGGAATTGCTTTATATACTTCCTGGTTTATTAGCATCTACGTCTATAGAAAGTAAGCTCCGTGAGAGCAGGAACTTTGCTTTGCTTGTTGCTATAACCCTAGCATCTGCAAGAGGGCCTGGCACATAGTAGGTGCTGAATAAATATTTATCGGGTGAAGGGATCAGCCACTTGTCATGCCTCTTCTGAGCAGGGCAGCTTTTACTTTTACCCGGTTTTTGTCCAAAAGAACAAATTTAAGTAGCTATCAAACTCATGGTTTTACTGTTATTATTGCTTGAGAGGAGGTGAATTTTTTTCTTTAAAAGGCCAATTTCAACTTGACGTACAGAAAACAGTTAAGTAAATACTAGCTCAGATGGTGCTCAGGTGCAGTAAAGTCAGGAAAATGGTATCTGAGTGTCTGGCAAACACTACGAGATCAGAAAATATTAGTGGACATCCTTCATGTGAGTAAAAAATTGTATTGATCTACATAATTCATCTTGAAATAATTATGAGCCAATTTTTCAATCTCACATGATGTACACTGTGTTCATGGTTCTCTTAGAATTATCCTTGGCTTTGGGAATTATAAGTAATGTACATAAAATTAAATCCAAAACATATCCACATTTGAGTTCAAATATTTCCTCTTTTAAAGTGTAACCGTGACTTTGAAGTTGGGTTAAACCACAGGTGTGTATTTTTCTTCTATTCAGCTTCAATGATACCTGGTAATTTGGCATGTAATGATGGGGTAGGCTCAAGGATGTTCAAGAACAAATTGTACCATATTGTTAAGTTCTCCCTAATCTTACAAAAATGAACCACCACAAATTACTGAATTTTAATATCTCCTGAAACTCTCCCAGCAAAAAGAAGGAAGATACACTAATGACTAATTTAAATGCTAAAAAGACGGGGAGGGGTTGAAAGATAATCCCAAGTAAACCAAATTAGCTTACCTATCATTATGATTATTTTTAAATCACAGCGTTTCATGGAAAATGCGTTTTTGTGGTGCCGGGTTTCAGGAATACCCTTTGTTAAAACCTTTGTAAATGAAGTTATAAAATTGGGACTAGTGGATGGGGCAGGTGATTGGACAGGGGGACAATAAATAGTGGGGTTGAAATCCTCTCGTTAATAAAAATATTGGTTTCCATATGTTAAGAAAAAACATCTCACGCTCTCCGTCTAGACCTCTAGACCAGTAGTCAGTGAGCCTGTGTACTTCTGTTTCCCCGCCAGATATTTGTTCCTGTCTGAAAGACATTTTATGATATTTATTTGATGACACACACCTGCTGGGTAGATGAAAAGCTACTGCTCCTGAGGATGACCTACTTCAAGCTTCTGAGGACTTTGGCAGGTTGTCCTGCCACATCATTTGAGCCCATCTTGATGTCGCCTGTTGAACATATGTAAGACGAGTGCATTTGCAGACTTGTCGGAGGCAGAGTTGCGAACCCCAGGGAAGCGGTTTCAGAGTCAGTAATGACTTTGTAAGTGTACTGAGACAGGGAAGACACATGCTTTACCAAACCCGCCTCCAGCATAGGAAGTGCCGCTCTCAGCACTCGGGATGGGGATTGGCCCAGAAACCTGCCCCCGTGGAGTGGACCGTCTGGAAAGGGGATCTTACAGGAATCCATGTAATGTGGTCCAAGGTAAAGAGATGGACCCCAGGTGGGAGGTAGGGAGAATGAGGATCCAAGGTGACATGAAAGAAATTCTGATGCAGTGTTTTCCTGGGAGTTCACAGGACAGAGAGAGATTTCTAGTTGAGATCAGGGAAGAGCATGGAGACACTGTCATCAGATTCGTCCTTTGAAGCCAACTTGTCTTTACATGTTAATTTCCACAAACATTAATTGAGCACCAGCTATTGTGACGAGGCAGACCTTAGGCCGAAAGATACAAATATAAATAATTTATATCCATCTCTCAGTGTACACAGTGTAGTAAGAAAGCATACCTAAACAGGAATTTTATTATAAATGGAAATAGAACAAGGAGTTCTTAGCCCTGTCGGCCTTCCTGGGCTTGGTGATGCCCAACCTGAGATCTGCAGAGTAAGCGCAAGTTAGCCAAAGAAGAGAAAACGGGGAAATGGAGGCATGAAAATGATACGTTGTGCTCGGAAGCGACACACTGTTCGGTTTTACTGACTAGTGAAAAAGGTGAGGTGGGAATCAGTGGGTCCCTTAGAGGGGCTGTAGCTTCCCTACGCATCTCATGAGCCCCTTGCCACCACTGCCCGAGTAAGCGGACTGCCCCTGCCATGTAAATGCAGCTTCAGAGCAGGTTCCCTCCTACCCTTTGCTGCCCTAAGCTCCCCCGCATGGAAAATCCAGAGATTCCACGAAGAGGGGCCATTGACCCACTGCTGAGGAGTTATAAGCTCTGAATCATGAGTGAGTTGGGGTTTTACCTGGTGATTTAGAAGGAGTCTTTCTCCATTACATTTTTTTTTTTTTTTTTTTTTTTTTTTTTCATTCTTGGCTGTGCTGGGTCCCTGCTGCGGTGCGCAGGCCTCTCACCGCGGTGGCTTCTCGTTGCGGAGCACGGGCTCTAGGCATGCGGGCCCCAGCAGCTGCAGCACACGGGCTCCAGAACGCAGGCTCAGTAGTTGTGGCGCACGGGGCTTAGTTGCTCCGTGGCACGCGGGATCCTCCCGGACCAGGGCTCGAACCCGTGTCCCCTGCATTGGCAGGCAGACTCCCAGCCGCTGCGCCACCAGGGAAGCCCTCTCCATTACTTTTATCTGCGTGTCTACAGCTCATGGTTTGAAAGCCTTGGCTCCAAATGACATATGCCCTTGGTGTTATTTATATGACTCGCCTTTCGGGTCTCCTTTCCTGCTCTTCCAGTTACCTGTTGCTGTGTAACGAGTCACCCCAAAAGGGAACGGCTTAGAACAACAATTGTCATCTCTCACAATTTCTGTGGGTCAGGAGTGGAGGAGCAGCTTGGCTGGGTATTCTGGCTCGGGACCTCTCATGAGGTTACCTTCAGATCAAGCCCGGAACTGGAACAGTTGGGAAGAGATAGGATTCAGCAGTAGCTAGAGCCTGGCTGGGACTTTCTCCTGTTATCGCTTTATTAATCTTTCCATGTAGTCTGTCTACGTGAGCTGGTCTGGGCTTCCTTACAGCGTGGAGCCTCAGACTTGCCAGCTTAGACACCCCAAAGATGAGCCCCAAGAGCAAGACTGGCAGAAGCTGTGTGGCCTTTCTGAAACCTAGCCTAGGAAGTCACACAGTGTCACCTCTGCTGCATTTTCTTCCTCAAGACGGTCACAAGGGCCCATCAGGTTTCGATGGGAAGGGACATAGACTCCGCCTCTTGAGGCAGGGGTGTCACGGTTGTGGAAAATCAGTGGGATGGGAATATTTTGTCGCCAATTTAGGAAAATATAATGTGCCGCACACCCTCCAAGAACATTTTCCTCTGCTCACGCAATCCTTTAAATTACCTAAATATTAATTCACTCATTTTGCTGTTGCCCGAAAGCTTTCTAGTTCCCTTTCCACACCAGAATCCAAGGCTTCAGTGCACACACAAGAACCAAAACACCTCCATTGTCTGAATGAGAGTCAGTCACTCTAGTGTGTGGTGTTCCCCTTATGATGATAACACTTTATAAGCATATATACCCTGTTGCCCCATCTTCAAGAAAGCTATACCTCAATCAGGCACTCGTTTTGTTTGTTTTTTTAATTTATTTTTTATTGAAGTATGGTTGATTTACAATGTTGTGTTAGTTTCTGGTGTACAGCAAAGTGACTCAGTTATGCATTTTTTTTTCACATTCTTTTCCATTATGGTTTACTATAGGATACTGAATATAGTTCCCTGTGCTCTACAGTAGGACCTTATTGTTCATCCATCCTGTATATGATAGTTTGCATCTGCTGATCCCAGCCTCCCACTCCATCCCTCTCCCCCACCACCACCCCCCATTTGGCAACCACAAGTCTGTTCTCTACGTCTGTGTGTGTGTTCCTGTTTTGTAAATAGTTCATATGTGTCATATTCTAGATTCCACTTATAAGTGATATCATATGGTATTTGTCTTTCTCTTTCTGACTTACTTCACTTAGTATGATAATCTCCAGGTCCATCCATGTTGCTGCAAATGGTATCATTTCATTCTTTTTAATCAGGCACTGTTAAATCCAAATATTGCTCATATCTTTCCCTGAGAGGCCCCTTTTTATCTAACCACAGCAAACTTGAGCCTCAGGAGTGAATGATTTCAAATCTGTCTTTTTATTTGCCATTCACTGGATAGATTGATGGTGCTCTTACAACAGGGTTGGTCAGTAGCATTTTGTGGCGTACAGGATATCTCCGGGAGTAAAAAAAGAAAAAAGTTTTTAAAAAAAGGGCCCAGACTTTGAGCTTAAGGAACTTTAAAAACTGAAGCATTAGCATGTTCTTGGTAGGAAACTTTCTGATGTAAAGTTAAACTATTGATGTAAATTTTACATTTTTAAATAAGTACTATTGCAAGTGTGCTATCTTAATGAGGACTTTTAGATTTTACACATATATAGTGAACAGAAGTTGAGTTCTTTAAATATTTTCTGTTAAAAATCTATGATACATGAGCAATGGATTGGAGGGGTTTTTTCACCCTTGGATAACCTAGAAAAGAATATAGCTCTATTTTAAAATCCCTTCCAGTTCAAGAGTTATCCAAGCAAACAGTATTGACCAAGGTGTTGAATGCACCAGTAATAATAATGCTAGCCTTTCATAAAGCTAAGTAATCAGGAATAATGCTGAAAATAAGAAGACAGTCATTTATTTACTCTATTTGGCATTGTTAGTACTAATAATGCATTTCAACACAGTGGAATTGCTAGATGATGCTTTTGTGACTTTTATGCAGGTTATTGTTATTTAAATGAACAGTCGACTGCACTGTAATGAAGAAATGCGTGCTTTTCCCAACTCAGTTATCAACCAGGATTCTAGGAAAATGAGAATTTGTGTCGGCCTTCATTCACAGAGCAAACTGGAGGTCACTGTTTTCAATACGAACCTTTTTTTAGCTTTTCAGCAGTGAATAATTAGAAGCTGCTGCTTCTGAAATTACCTGTATTCACTGTAGAGAAGGAAAGACTTTTATCTTCCACGATGAAATACATTTTCTCATTCAAATTTCATCATTCTTTTTTTAAATGGCATTTTACACCGCTGAGTCAATCCTGGGTAGCATAAAATAAAAGAAGTAGATTTTGTGTGCTACTGTAGCCTTGTTTATTCAATTTACTTCCTTAAATTTCAGCTCCGCCTTGAAAAATGATCCAAATGCAAAAATGGGTTTAAAGCAGTTGAATATATACAGCAGTTATCCACGTAGAATACTATTATACAAACACATGTGTTTTTTGCACTTTGATTTAAATTGAGTTGATCCTTGATCCTTATAATTTAATGATTATGTGCTTCTGAGTTTTTAACAGCTTTGTTGAGATACAGTTTACATATTATACAATTCACACATTTAAAGTGCACAATTCAATGGCTTTTAGTATATTCGCTGAGTTGCGCAACCATCACCACAATCAATTTTAGAACATTTTCATCACCCCAAAAAGAAATCTGGTACCCATTAGCAGTCATTCCCCATGTCCCACTAGCCCGTGACAACCACTAAACAACTTTTCTGTCTCTATGGATTTGCCTATTCTGGACATTTCATATAAATGAAATCATATAATATGTGGTCTTTTGTTTTGGGCTTCCTTCACTTAGCATAAGGTTTTCAAGTTTCATCTATGTTGTAGCATGTATCAGTACTTCATATCTTTTTGTTGCCTACTAATATTCCATTGTATGGATATACAAATTTTATTTATCCATTTATTAATTGGTAAACATTTAGGTTTCGATTTTTTGGCTACTATGACTAATGCTGCTGTAAACATTCACCTAAAAGTTTTTGTGTGGACATATGTTTTCATTTCTCCTGGCTGTATACTTAGGAGTAGAATTGCTGGGTCATATGGTAACTCTAAGATTAACTTTTGAAAAAGTGCCAAATGGGGCTTCCCTGGTGGCACAGTGGTTAAGAATCCGCCTGCCAATGCAGGGGACACGGGTTCGAGACCTGGTCCGGGAAGATCCCACATGCCGCGGAGCAACTAAGCCCATGTGCCACAACTACTGAGCCTGCGCTCTAGATCCCACGAGCCACAACTATTGAAGCCCGCACGCCTAGAGCCCGTGCTCCTCAACAAGAGAAAGCCCCGCTCGCCGCAACTAGAGAAAGCCCGCATGCAGCAGCAAAGACCCAACGCAGCCAAAAATAAAAAAATTAAAAAAAAAAAAAAAAAAGTGCCAAACTGTTTTCTAAAGTGATTGGACTGTTTTATATTCCCACCAGCAATGTATAGGGCTTCCAATTTCTTCACATCTTCCCCAACACTTGTTATTGTCTGTCTTTTTGATTACAGGCATCCCAGTGGGTGTGAGGAACTATCTCATTGTGATTTTGATTTGCATTTCCCAAATGGCTAAGATGTTGAGCCTCTTTTTATGTGCTTATTGGCCATTTGTATTTCTTCTTTGGAGAAATATCTGTTTTTATTGAGTGTTTTAAAATTCTGTTACCTCACCTTAGGAATGTGGCTAGCAGAACTAAGTTGGAAATAAATGTATCTTCCTAAAGGGAGTAATTTTCAAAACAAATTTACAGATTGAAGACATTGTTTTTACAATGATAGTATTTCCGGATTATAGAAGAATTGAATTGCTCTCAGGAATCAGTTTACTTCTGATACTTTTTTCAATTTGATTAGCAATATATCAGATATTGGTGGTCCCAGAGTCATACCTAGAAAATGGCTTAAAGATCAGTTTGTCCAATTAACTCATTTTACAAATTAGGAAACTGAGAGCCTAAGAGGTGAAATATGTGGGTCACAGAGAATTAATGATAGATTTAGAACTCTATCCAGGTGGAATCCAGATAACTGAACATCTCTATTTAATTTAGAGAGAAAATAATGCACTTTTCAAATGGGTTCTTACTGATTAAAAAAAAAAAAATGGTGAACTGCTCTGCAATTAGAATCCACAATATTTATTTTTGGGTATTTAACACATACTATTTCATTTTATCCTCATAGTAGCACATGTAAGATTAATATTATTTTTCTGTCCTATTGTGTGTAGGGAAGCAGGTTAGCTAGCTTGTTGAATGGCAGCTACATAGTAAATGGCAGACTCTAACCCAGACTTTCTGATTCCAAGTTCATGGTTTTGTTTCCTCTGGTCTTTACAAAAAGACAGCATCAGCACATTGTTACCCATGCCATCTTGCGAGCCTTTTGTTTCTGGTCACTAAATCACTGACACAAGTAACCGATAGGTGGCATCATGGAGCATCATTTCCCACCACTAATATAGTTATTCAGCAGCACTAATATACCTAACTTTGGAAATAGAATGTAAGTTTCAAGTGACAGAAGGATTGTTTGAGTATAAAAATACAGTACCTGAAAGGCTCTACTAATATAATAACATATTTCTGGAGTCCTTTTCAGTTGCAAAGCTCTTGGCTTACACTTTTGATTTGGTATTTACAATTATGCAAGACCACTTTTTCTGTTTTGACAGATTTGTCATATTCATGATGACACTAAGGCCTGAAGGGCTTTAGTTGCTGCAATCATAATGTCTCAGGCAGAGCTACATCTCAGATCCAGGTCTCTTAGCTCCTGTGTAGCCCTGTGTTCTCTCCAGTGTACCATGCTCCGCCTTAATGATGTGCTGAAGGACACTCATTTGAAAGAAGAGGAGACTTTACGCCATTATTCCAGGCAACAACAGAGCTATGAACAAGTAGAAGTTATAGGGAGGCAATTTTGAGGCCGTATAAAGAAGACTTGATCTGCCCAACAATGCAGTGTGTTGTCTTGTGAAGGAGTGAGGTCTCTTGTCATTGAACTGTTCAAGCTAGGGCTGGATGACCATCTGGGAGGATGCTCTAAAAGGGGTTTCTGCATTGTGTTTGTGTGTGTGTTTGTGTGTGTGTGAGTGTGTGTGTTACTGTTGTCAAGAGAAATGAGAAGGCACTTACGGTCCCTTCCAACTGTGAGATTGTGGGTCTTTGTTCTTAGTTAAGAGAATAAGCTGGTTTAAGAGGTCCTCTGTATCCTTACTGAAGAAAGAAACTTTGAGAAACTCTTGTCCTGCACAGTTAAAGGTACAGGGTTTTCTGTTTAAAAGAGAGTAGCCAAATTTATCAGCTTGAATTACTAGTTTCCAAATGGTTAGAACAGCAGTTCCCGTGTATGTTTATATACACTCTGCACAGCAAAGGTTCCATATTCAAATAAGTTTAAATACAAGCCTTTAATATGTCATTGTCCTTTGTGATTATCGAAGAGGGAGAGAAAGTGTGCAGCAGTGTCAATTTTATTTTTTATTTTCACAAAGCCCTTCAGAAACGTGTTTGTCAGTCTCACCCAGTGGTTCTCAGCTCTGGTGGCACATGAGGATCACCTGAGGAGCTTTTTAAAAACACTGATGGCCAGGCCCCACCCCAGACCAAATGAATCCAAATCTCTAAGGGTGGGTTCCCAGCGTCAGTATTTTTTAACAGCTCTCCAGATGATTCTTCTATGAAACCAGGGTTAAGATGAACTACTCTAGTGTAAGCATAAACTCAGGCAAACTCTGGACATTTGCTTTGTAATTTTGGCTGCTCTTTGGAATTCAGGTAATCAGTTCAGAGCCAAAGCTCCTAATATGGTTAGAGGCAGTATCTCACAGTGATTCACGCTGCTGCTCTAGAGCCAGACAGCCTGGCTTTGTCCACTTACTAGTTCTGTGACTTTGGGCAAGTTATTTTAATCTCTCTGTGCCTCAGGTTCTTAATTTGTTGATGGAGATCATAATGCTACTTATATGATAAAAGCTAAGGTAAACACCCGAAAGGAAATAAAAACTTGACATATTATGATATTACAATCATCGTCGTCATCATCATGTTGTTTTGCTGTTGTTAGTAGCAGTCGCTGTAGCAGTAGTGCTCCTGGCATACGAGCTAAGCACCTACTGAGAAAACAGTCTGTTCTACACAAGGCTGCAAACCGGACCCGACCTTACTTGAAAACTAAAGACTTTTCAGCCACTTTAGCAGCAGCGTACTGCCTCAGATTCAGAACTTTCCAATGCAGTGGAATGTTTTGTATCAAGTTTTTTGCAAGAAGCTGAGGCTTAAACCAGGTAACCTCCTGCAGTTCGATCCAGCTCTAAAGAACAGGCCAGGGCTTCCCTGGTGGCGCAGTGGTTGAGAATCTGCCTGCCAATGCAGGGGACACGGGTTCGAGCCCTGGTCTGGGAAGATCCCACATGCCACGGAGCAACTAGGCCCGTGAGCCACAGCTACTGAGCCTGTGCGTCTGGAGCCTGTGCTCCGCAACAAGAGAGGCCGCGATAGTGAGAGGCCCGCGCACTGCGATGAAGAGTGGCCCCCGCTCGCCGCAACTAGAGAGAAAGCCCTCGCGCAGAAACGAAGACCCAACAGAGCCAAAAATAAATTAAATAAATAAATAAATTTATAAGGAAAAAAAAAAAAAAACGGGCCAGAGCTCTGCCAGCCAGGGGCCTGGACTGAAGGGTGATGCTGGGTTTCTGTTGGATAACTGGGAAAGGCATGCACTATGTATGGCAGGCTGACCTCCCAAATCCTCAGGGTAATCTCAGTTTCCAACCACCCACCCTGCTAAACCATGGGACCTGCAGTTCAGAAAGCATGGTTGCTATTCAATGGGAAGCAGTGGCTCCAAACACCAGCGTCCGTGGCTAATCGTGCAAAAAAAGTGAATACAATTAGGGTGTGTGGGACAGCCTCAGAGAAAAATTAAAGTGCACAATTAGGCATAGCTTCTATTTAATTTTCAGTTGAAGAAATAATTTGAAGTGGCTCTAGTCACTGAGGGTACAGTAGCAAGATTCCCTGACTCTCTGGGGTTTAGGACAAGTGTGGACATTTCATGGATATTACAGTTCTCTAACACACAGTTTCCATCAAGACAGCCTCCAACTGCAATTGTGGAAATTGGTGGAATATTCCTAGGAGGAGCTCAAAGGACTGTAAAGCTGAATAATATCTTTGTCTCAAAAACTTATGTGAGAATCTGGGGTTTTTTTCCCCTTTTCTCCTATAAGCATTTTGTGGCTCACCATTGCAGACACTGCATGTCTTTGTAGCCCACAAAGTCCCCATGTTAATAGTTGCTTGCTAGTTGTGGTCATTTAATTGAAAAAAGCTGGCATGGAGATATTACGGGTCTCAGTAGGTCATTTTTGTATCAAGTATGGTGTCATTACCTTTGACTAAACCCCTTGCAAATCCAAATTCATTATAGTTCTTCAAATGCATTAATAAAATACAAGAGGATAGACAGAAAGCTGGAGAAAAGATGTGTGTGGCCTTAAATATGCCAGTCGTCTACAGTTCTGCCATGGCATATTGCCAGTGGTGCATTATAGAATTCCAGATGGCACGGTTCTGTTGGTACTAGTTTCGGATTTGCTCTGGGAATGAGGTTAAAGAGGATGCTAGACTATGGCTGGAGTTCTCTTCCTTGCCTCTCCCAGAGTAGATCCTGGAAGACTCCATCCCCTCCCACCAATCAGACAGCTGCCCCAACCTCTCTTGGGGATTGTGGGCTCAGCACAATTGTTCATTCCCCGTGAGTTCCCAGGCATCTAGTTACCCAGTACTGCAGAGGCCAGGAAGATTGAACTCCCTCGTGTGAGCTGTGCTTGGCTTCCTCAGACCCCAGGGCTTGGGCAAGTGTGGGTATGAATTCAAAGACTCGATAGATAAGTGTTGTGTTTTTCATCAGCTCGCCTGTCTTAACTTGCTTTATTTTCTGTGAGATTCTCTCTTTAAATAAATAAATAAATAAAACAAAAAAAAAACCTTTCTTACAGAAATTTATACAACACACAGAGAAAAAAATAGTGCAGTGAACCCCCATCTCCCAACACCCAGCTTTCACAGCAAATTTAGCCGTTCTTGTTTTCTTTCCCTTCCCTTTTTCTTTTGTTTTCCTATACTATTTTAAAGCAAATTCCAGATATCTGATTTTAACTGTACATATTTTAGTATGTAGCTCTAGTACACACAGCATAACTTTTCAAAAACCTAACTGCAATACCCTTATCACACCTAACAAATTTAATAATGATTACATGCCCTGTCCAGGTTCAGTTTTCCCTAATTGTTTTACAAACGTCCACACACAACTGGGTACTTTGAATCAGGATCCAAACAAGATACCCCTGTTGCGTTTGGCTGACCCAACCTTAAGCCTCTTTTAATCTATTACAGACCTTTCTCCTGTTTTTATGGTATTTATTTGTGGAAGAAACCAGACCATTGTCCTTTAAAAATGTCCACAGGATGTATTTGACCTATTGCATCTTCATTGTGCTGTTTGATATGTTCCTCTCCCCTCCATACTTCCTGTAAATTAGTGGTTAGCTCTGAAGACTTAATGAAATTCAGGTTCAATTTTATCACCTCGGGAGGCATAACAACTTTTATTGATGTCAAGATTGATCATTGGGTTCAGATGTGGTCAGCCTGATTCAACCATTACGAAGTTGTCTATCTACCTGTTAACCTAATAGTTTTAGTAACTTAATAATCGCTGTCTACATCCATTAGAGGTTACAAAATGGAGATGCTCGATTCTACCATTCTTTCTGCATTTATTAGCTATTATTCTATATAGAAGAACTTATTATCAATTATTGGGTTACTCTGAAATACAGTTCATACAAGAAAAGCAGCGTAAAAGCCTCTTTCCATTTATTTATCAATTTTTAGAATATTGCCCCAGCAACCTCCAAAAGTGACCAGTGAGGTTTGTTTGTTGTTGAATATCATTATAAACACTTAGGGTTTTATCTATTTCATATGCATCAGTCCACTGTAATCATTAATCTTTTTGATGCTCAAATAGCCCATCTTTCATCAATGGGAGCCCCTTCTAGTTGCCTCTGGTCACCTTTTAACTTAATTCCCCTAGTCTTTTCTGGCAGGATAAGGTACCCCAGGCTTCTGGCCTAAATCTGGAATCAACTATTTCTACAGGGAATCCTGGTTCCTTTCCATGTATGTAAAGACCACAGTCTGGGCACTAGGAGTAGATTCCTTCTTAAAATCGTTATGTTTGTGTTGGAATGGTGACCTCATCTTCCTGGATATCTCATTATTCCCGCTCTTTACGGGGCATCTGGTTCCACCTGGATACTCCCTGCCCCACACACACTTATGACAGCAAGTGCTCACCTCTCCTCCAGCCAGACCCTACCTCTTCTCTCAATCTATCCATCCTTCCCTTCTAATCAGATGCCCTCACCCATCTTTGAGATTCTAAGATGCCAATGTGGGGAACACTTCCCTACTGCTGAAGAGTAGTTGTATTCTTTCTTTCACAGACTTTTTTTTTTTTTAATTTCGTGAAGAGAGTTAACCTCCTGTTGCTATCCAAGCCTTTGGTAGACAAATCTAGTCACTTTTTTTTTTTTTTTTAATTATTATTATTATTATTTTTAAATTTTATTTATTTATTTATGGCTGTGTTGGGTCTTCGTTTCTGTGCGAGGGCTCTCTCTAGTTGTGGCAAGTGGGGGCCACTCTTCATCGCGGTGCGCGGGCCTCTCACTATCGCGGCCTCTCTTGTTGCGGAGCACAGGCTCCAGACGCGCAGGCTCAGTAGTTGTGGCTCACGGGCCCAGTTGCTCCGCGGCACATGGGATCCTCCCAGACCAGGGCTCGAACCCGTGTCCCCTGCATTGGCAGGCAGATTCTCAACCACTGCGCCACCAGGGAAGCCCAAATCTAGTCACTTTCTTAACCCAGAACAGCAGTGCTTTGAAACACCATGGAAATGGCCAGCCCAGTCACCAGATCCGGGGAGGCTTCATGAAAACCAACAGTCCCCCAGGTGTGTGTGTTTTCCTGGGAATCATGGGTGGTTGCATGTTAAAAATTTTAACTAGAGTTGCTGGGTAATGAAAAAGTGTTAAGTTAGTTTATCTGAACCATTTTTTAGGCCGCATACCCGTTTGAACATGCGATGAAAACTAGGGAGCTTCTCTCTAGAAAAATGCACACACACCCAAAATGTTATAGACAATCTCAAGGTCTTCAAGGACTTCAGACTATCTTGGAGTTGAATTAGTTTTCACAGACTAGCTCCTGCTTTGCACTGGCTTGGTGGAGGCTGCAGAATTTGCAGGTGGAGCAGGAGTCGGGGCAGAAAAACACAAAACGGGAATCAGGGTGCCGGCTTTAAATTGCTTCACTGAACATTGTTCATTCTTTGGTCTAGAGCTACTCCTGGTGCCAGTCCGTGAACTGTTTGCTGTTATCCTATGATGTCGTAAGTGGAGAAATCTAGAGTAGGCATTTAAAAACATTTGAGCAATTTGCCATTGCCACAGCATCCAAGCACGTGGTCAGTGGACTGGTGTCCTCGAACAGCACGTAAACCATTGTGCACGCTGTTGAGTGCACACGCGTGTGTCTTGTCATGTGAATAGGACTCCATATTAGTCCTCGAAAGTTTGGAAATGAAACACCGAAGCAAGAATTGTTCCTTCATCTAAGATAGTCTGAGAAGCAACAGCAGTGGAACCCAAAATGCTTTCGCTCTGTGTGCTCTTGTGTTGTTTGAGCCCGTCTTCCTCCATCATCTGCCTCTATCACGCTTACCTAGAACAAGGGACACAGCACGCACTCAGTAAATCTTTGCCGAAAGAAGACAGAGCAGAACAAAACTGCTCTCCCAAGAGAGAAGCCACATTCCTTCCCTAATGATACCCTGCAGAAAAAGAGTCCTGATGATCCCCAAGGAGTTGAAGTTGCGTACATGAAGAAAATATGATAGGAAATAAGTTATAAGCAGTCATTCTTCACTGAATGTCTCCTAGAACATGGAATAAGTAGAGTAACATTAAATAGCTGTTCCTCACTGTGGAAGTCGTGAGCTTTCGGATGGTTTGTATTTCAGTGTACAGACCACATGAATTAACACGTCACAGTAACAAATGTGGTCCAGTTTCAGGGCAGAAAAACCACCCTGCAGTAGAGCTGTCACAGGTATAATAATACTAACAGTGGGAAGAAAATTATTTAATCTTCAGAATAAGATTTTGTAAGTGAAAGAAGAAAAGATACAGTAGTGTACTCTGTGCCCAGTTTTTCCCTTCCTGTCATCTCTTTCTACCTTCCCTGAGGATCCAGGATTAGTAAAATCCACTCTTTGAAGGAATCTCACATCTTTTCTTTAAAAAGTGGGCTTGTGAAAGGCCACCTTTAGCTCTCAAGACTCCAGGCTGCCTGAGAACCAACCATCCTTAGTAGGACTCTGCCCTCCCCCACCCCAACCTTACCCCCCAAGCCTGGCCCCAGAAGAGCCCACGCCACACTCCCAGCATGCCTTGCAGCTGCCCTGACACTGTGTGGCACGTCTGTGACATGAACGAGCTGCCGAGGGGACAGCGTGGCTCCAAGTCACCAGCTGTCTCACTTACCAGAGAAAGGGATTTTACCTCAGGACAACTTCTCAGAATCTGAAGCCAGTCCCTGCTTAAGACAGACCGTCTTCCTTCCTTCCTTCCTTCCCTTCCTTCCTTCCTTCCTTTCCCTTCCCTTCCCTTCCCTTCCCTTCCCTTCCCTTCCCTTCCCATCCCTTCCCTTCCCTTCCCTTCCCTTCCTTCCTTCCTTTCCCTTCCCTTCCCTTCCCTTCCCTTCCCTTCCATCCTTCCTTCCTTCCTTCCTTCCTCCCTCCCTCCCTCCCTTTCTTTCTTTCTTTTTCTTTCTTTTTTTCTCTTTCTCTTTTCTTTCTTTCTTTCTTTCTTTCTTTGACTTTTTAAAATTGAATAGAATCAGAAATATTATCTTCCAATAGCAAGGGAAGAAGAAAAATTGATAATGCCTCACACTGTTGATGAAATCAGCAGTAGATGGTGTGAGGGTCTGTGTGGGAGAGTGACACCTGGTTTGTTTTTATCCACAGCTGTTAAGTAAACTAGAAATTTCTAGAAATAATTTTGCTCTTTAACGTCCTCTCAGAATAACACAGGCTGTTTGCCCTATATCATGAAGAGAAAGACAAAAAAAAAAAATTTGTTCTACTTACCATGCATGGGGCACTAAGGGGATAAAGGAGCTTGTCCATAGTATGTGGGCCCAGAAAATACACAAGTGCTGAAGTCTGATATGACCTTTGTCTCCACAAATAAAAAAACTGATAACCCTAGGTGTCACCACCACATTTTTTAAACACATATATCACAAAGGGCTCAGCTTAGTGACTATTTTCAAGTACGAATGAATTTCCTGAAGTGGAAGAGAAGAAATAGAATCATACCATGTACACATAAAGAGAGGGAGAATTGGGGGTAAAAGGGGCTTTGGTTACCCCTAGTGTTCTCCATCAATATCTACCAATAAACATTCCCTACACCAATGCCCTGACTCCCATATGGGAGTTTTATGGTTACTGATAGTAGCATGATTATGGTAACCATTTGTAGAGCACTTCTATGTACCAGGCATGGGCTAAGCCCTTTATGTTAGTGGATTTTTAAAAACGTTTGCAATAGCCCTAAGAGATAAGTGTTTTTATTATTCCATTTTATAAGTAAGGAAACAACTTACTCAGATTGTGTGTCTCATAAGTGGCCAAGCTAGTCTAGGAACCAGGTCTAACTTCTCAGCTTTAACAATCACACTGGCCTTTAGGGGTCTGTTTATTTGTTTGTTTTTGCTTTTGTCTTAAAAGTTTAAAAAGAGAGGTTCTTTTGCTCCTTGGCTAGAAAGGTTCCAGACCACTTTTTATCCTCAAACTCACATAAGCCATCAGAGAGGCTAGAAACTGGCCACAGCGCTATCACTGAAAGGTAATAATTAATGAAAAAGGTGTCATTTAAAGAGGTCAGTGACTCAAAGCTTATGTTTCTCTTGGATCAACTTTCCTAACACTCTTTAAATAATGTGTTACTATCAGCACAGACCAAAAAGAATGCAAACAGACCTGAGCCGTTTAAACCTCTGGGAAGAAAAATACGAACATAAAGCTGTTCTTGTAGCCTTAAACAACGACTTACCCTTCTTTTTCTGCGATAATAATTGTGATAATTACCACTTACTGTGGGACTTTTTTTTTATACCAAGCAAAGTGCTTGTCTTTAATCCCCAAAGACTGGAACTGTCTCGGTTTTACAACTGAAGAGGTTCTATCACTGTATAGGGTCTTAGGAAGACTTTCCCTCCATGAAATTGGGCGTATTCAGAATACACAACAGGAATTCCTTGGTGGTCCAGTGGTTAGGACTCTGCACTTCCACTGCCAGGAGCCCAGGTTCGATCCCTAGTCCTGGAACTAAGATCCAGCAAACTGCACAGTGCGGCCCAAAACAAAACAAACAAAATCCAAAATACACAACTGAAGTAACAGGAAAAACAGCACAGATTGCTGCACGCTTCCAAGGGGTCTATACAGAAATACCCTCTAACAAGTCACAAACAGTGGAGGAACAGCACCCCCTGTGGTGTGGTACGTTGTCATTGGTGGGACGCGCAGCAATTAAGACACAGGTCCACACTCCATTTGAAAATCGGCTACTCGTGGGCTGGACACCTTTGGTGTAACCTGTAAAATACTCTCTACAAAGACTTGGAAAGGGAACTTGTACCTTCTTGGGGCTGCGATGGTACTGCCAAGGGTCATGCCTGGCTGTGATTCTGGAGAGTTCCTTCAACCTTCTTTGTGGGTAGCAAACCCGAAACTCCCCAGAAAGTTCAAGGGTCAAGGGTTGGGCATCCTGACCTCAAATCCAGGAACCCCAGCACCAGGACATCTCTCCCCAGCAGTGTCGCCTGGTATGAGTTATTTAACTTCTCTGGGCCCAGGTCTCGTTGACATACTTCTTGGCAACACGGCATGAAACTAACGCTAGCCATTTGTACAAATGGCACTGAGCTCCTTAGAAGATGTCATGAACTAGCTGGGTTATTTTGAAGGTGGAAATGGGCTTGGTAAGGAAGAAAGATTATAGCCGCCGGTAAACCATAGGTTTCCTCCATTCTGTGACCCTCGTTTCTCTGCATCCTTAAAGACTTTGCTAGAGCTTAAGTTTTTTTATTTCTACTTATGAGAATGCTTCTCTCGGAGTTTATTGATAATTCCTGCCCTCACACACCTTTGTATAGCAGAGATTGGGCCCTGCCAATGGACAGTCACCTTGTGGCTTGAACCTGTCAGTCGGAAGAGTGACTGTAAGAGGTACTTTTTAAATCATTTAGAGTGAGGGTTGGTGCAGAGCCGGCATGCCTGGGTGTCACTTCCTGCCACTCCACCAACACATGGAGCCCCTGTGACAGGTGACCTGTGGACACTGGCAGTTCATTTCTTATCAGTCTCTGAGACTGAGCATTTCTCCTTCCTACTGATCGCAACTTGCACCTTTAGGATTTTCTTAAACATCCCTCTCCCTTTCCTCCGTGTTCTCTCTTCCCTCTCTTTTTTCTTCATCTCCTCACCCTTTTTATTCTCTCCTCTTTTCTCTCTCTTTTCCTTTCCACTTTTCTTCTCAACATTATACTCAACCACTATGTCAATAAATCCAGTAAGTGACCATGAAAAGACCAATTCCAACTGCAAAATGGCAGCTCAGCCTCAGCTTGGAAAACACTAGGGAAAACGAACTTACGTCATCAAAGACTTAAGAAGAGATACTAGAAAGATGGGATTTCATGTGAGATGTATATTTCAGTGAAAATTCTGCTATTAAAAAAAAAGAATATTTTTAATTTTTTTCCCTGATATAGTCAGAATAATTTATACCAAATGCCAAGAAATTATATATAATTAGTCCGGGTGATATATAATTTCCATTTGATTATATATATTAAAGTGATTAAGCAACTTCAGTTTTTCACTGGTAAATATCTGCCTTCTTTGTTCCATTCTGGGTCTGTAATGACTGTTTGTATCAAGTGTAGGACTCGTTCAGAACCAACGGGAGCAAAGGTTTGAATGCCTTGATCAAGCTCTGTTGACTGATGTCTGTGAATCTGGGAGATAACATGAAGTCAGCTATATGGGAGGAAAAAACTGAAGGGAGATTTACATCCAATCTAAAACCATTATGTAACTTTTGCATTACTTCCCATGAGAAAGTTGAGTAAAACGGTGTAACTGGAAAGCCATATTTATAGAGAAGTTATTCAATAAGTATCTGACATCACCAATATTTTTAATATTGCTTAGAATAAAATGAAATTTTTGACATTTCAGTTTTTAATTAATGACTTCTATTTACTTTTTGTACAGTACTTCTCTATGTTTATTACCACATATTTATAGCAGTTTTTCTTTTTCCAGTTAGAGGATAGGTTTCATCCTTTATCTTTGCAGGTAGCTGATCCAAGACATTTTTATGTAAATGGATTAATTAATTGGTAGCCTTCATTTGAAACTTAAAAAGAATGTAATCCTTTTTGAGAGGCATTAACTGTTTTTTCATAAACAATTCTTAAGCACCTTGTCACACAATTAGAAATTGTTTGACAGCGGTAATCATAATAAAATGCATTACCCCTTACCACATCACCTTTTTTTCAAGGTGATTAAAAGGACCCATTCATTAAAAGGCTGTGTAGCAATTTTGCTTGTAAAAATCATGTTTTGGGGAAACTTACTGGTACATAGTCACAAAACTTTGGAACAAATGACATCACAAGTTCAATTTCCTATACAGCCTTTGTGAGTAGGCATCTAGCTACAAAAATGTACTGAATTTGAGGAAAGGCAGCTACACCTGGCTTTCTTTGAGAGCCCTTAAGCCCCTCTGCCTTCCAGCCCTATGATTTATGCAAATCAGAAAGCTCTGGCGGTCTCCACTTCCTGGCCGGGCCAGCATAATCCACTTCCTTCGGGTTCATGTGACCATGCAAATTTGAGCCCTCCTGAATAGTCCCAGAGGGGCTGTGCCTCTCATTATTCCTGCCCCATTCTCCGCGCAGTGCAAGCATTCAGACTATGAATGGACAAGGGTTTAATTGCTCACCACATCTGTCAGATCAGATACGACTCGAGAATGAAGAGAATCCCAGACAAGCCCAGTTGTTTCTTTGCAGTGTTCCTCATGGCCGAGGTCATCCAGCTCTGTCTTCTAGGGAATATTTTCCACTCCTTGTTTCATGACCCTTCTGGAAAACAAGGACTCCAGCTTTTGGAGATCCATTACTGGGCCTTTCACATTGTGTGTGGCCTTTACAAATGTTAATTAATCTTCCTAATGATGCACTGAGCCTCAGGGAGCCCTTTATTCCCCCAGGGCTTCTGATGACCAATATGAATGCCAGAAAGTTTTCCTTACAGTTTCCTGACCTACAGGCTCCTCTCTCTGTGTGCTTTGCTTCCTCCCCCTCCCCCAAAAATGTCTCCCACATGACAGATTGACTACTCACATTACCAGGTCAGCCAGAGTTTGACATAGTAAAGGCGGATGGTCCAAGTAGAGGATACACCTACATGGAGTAGGGTTCTTGCAGATTAAACATTCCCAAGGCCAGCAGCCCAGGCCCTCCAAGGAAAATGCACATAATAACAGGTAGGAAGGAGGGTATCTGCTGGGAGCCCAAGAGGCGATTACCCTCGATGAAGGGGCACTAGCATGCCCTCCCTCTCTGTGTTTATATTCTTTGGGTTTAAGAGGAGGCTCTGGGCATGTGCACCTCAGGAATATAAGGTTCCATGGATCCATAGAGTTTGGGGGGTTCTGTTTTTGTTTTGTTTGGTTTTCCTTTTATCTTTTTTTCAAATGAAGTAGAATTCACAGAACATAAAATTAACCATTTTCAAGAGCATCATTCAGTGTCATTCAGCACCTTCACAATGCTCTGCAACCATCACCTCTATCTAGTTCCAAACATTTTCATCACTCAAAAAGAAATCCCTGTACCCATTAAGTAGTTACTCCCCACCGCCCCTATCCCCTGTCTCTGTGGATTTACCTACTCTGGATATTTCATATATATAGAATCATACCATATGTGATCTTTTATGACTGGCTTCTTTCATTTAGAATAATGTTTTTGAGGTTTGCCATAGCGTTTTACTGTGGCATTTTCTGGGGGTTTGTGTGTGTTTATCATTCTTACCCCATCACAATTATTCTTCACATGTTCTCTGTCTTGGATAATGGCGTTACCCTCTAAGGAAGCCTGAGAATCAGCATAGACCCATGTCTTCTCTCACTCCTGTAGTCTTTAGGAGTGTTCTTTAGGTTCTGTCGATTGCACATCTGAAACACCTTGTGCTCTTACATCTCCTGCCCCGTTTCAGAGACCATGCATTCCCCAGCTGGTCTTTCTCAAGCACAGATCCTCCTGACCCTGTCACTGCCCAGCTCAACTCTTGACTGGCTCCTGCCCACCTCCCTAACAGGGTTCAAGCTCCTTCCCCTGCTGGCCCAGGCTGTCTGCAGTCTGTTCTCCCCTCCCACTGCCCTCAGTCCCATCCCTACATGCTACACCACGTCTATCCGACCACATTAGACTGCTCATGGGTCTCTGACCAGGGTGCACACTCCCTCTGCTGTGCCTTTCTGTGTCCCATTCCCTCCCTAAAATGTCTTCCTGGGCTTCCCTGGTGGCGCAGTGGTTGAGAATCTGCCTGCCAATGCAGGAGACACGGGTTCGAGCCCTGGTCTGGGAAGATCCCACATGCCACGGAGCAACTAGGCCCGTGAGCCACAACTACTGAGCCTGCGCGTCTGGAGCCTGTGCTCCGCAACAAGAGAGGCCGCGATAGTGAGAGACCCGCGCACCGCGATGAAGAGTGGCCCCCGCTCGCCACAACTAGAGAAAAGCCCTCGCGCAGAAACGAAGACCCAACACAGCCAAAAAATAATTAATTAATTAATTAATTTTTTTTTAAAAAAAAGATAGTTGCATTAAAGAAAAAAAAATGTCTTCCTTCCCACCACCCCACCCCTGCTTCCCACTGCAGGAATCCATCCCTCCTTCTCCCTCTCTTGCGTTTTACCTTCTCACCTTCCCTGATCTGCGAGTCAGAATGAATTCCTCCCTTCTAATCCCACGGCTTTTCCTTCTCCAAAGGAAAAGGTATGGGCCTGTAAGGAGCCCTAAGTCATGGAGAGAACCAGTCTGATGAAAGTAACAAGGACCAACATTTAAAATTATTTTCGTCTTCTATTGAATTCAAAGTTACTCACAATGGTTTACCAGTTTCAATTAGCAGAAAATGCAACTTTGCTTTTTTTTTTCCTCCTCAGATTATGTTCTTCATTACAAACCTCAAGAGTTTTATATGCAGTTGCCAAAAATCTTCTTTTTGACAAATTGCACAGGATGCATTTTGGGATTGTGTGATAGAGTTGATTGAATTTAGGCCAAGTTCTATACCCTGATATCTCTCAAAACAAAAATACAGATGTAGGGCTACTCAAAAATTTATCTATTTATTTTATCCCAGCCCTCCAAATTCATTGTCTTTAAGAATAATCAATTGGATTCTTTTTAAATTAAATGCCAAGTAAATGATGCAAATAAAACAATTTTGTTTGCTGAGAAGTAACTGAAAATCTGCCACTAATTACAAATTGGCAAGCTCTGAACCTGCAAATAGCTGAAACCCTCTGCTGATGCATTGTTTACATCAGGGTTCAAACTGGTTTCCTTACACCAGCCATCCACAAGTTATTAATCAATACTTTGCCAAGTTCTATACCTCACCTTCAAAAAATGGTAATAAACATTTAATTTTCAAAATGGGCTTCATAAATAAAACTTTTAAAAACTAGCAGAGGAGGTGTAGTTGGTTAGAACACACAAAGTCTGTTCTTGAGTTAATGTGAGTTGGCTTTGGATTTAAGTACCCTGTTCTTCCTTGACTGCTCAGGAATCCTGCAACTCAGTTGAAATTAATATCTGCCGGTCTGGTCACTGAGTCCCCTATAGCACTCCACTGATATATTACAAGACCTTTTTAACTGAAATTCTGGAGAAAAGCAACATATTTGTGGCCCACACAGAGAAAGGGATCAACTAATTTGATTTGCTATTGCTACAAGCAGGTAAAGCCAAATTTACAAATGACTCCATTCTGAGTGGTGGTTTAAACACACACACACACACACACACACACACACACACACATTCTGATGCTTCCATACCTCTCAGACTCCATCTCCTACTGTTCTTTCTCTCCCAACTGACCTACATTCACTCTTGTTCAGTCTCTGCCCCTGTTGCTCTGTTCCTGGAATGTTCTTCCTCTAAATCTTCACTTGGCTGGCTCCTTCTTTTCCTTCAGGTTTCAGTTTAATGTCAGTCTTCAGAAAGGTTTTCCCTGTCCACCTTACCTGATATCTTGTACTTTATTCTCTCTCTTTGTTTATTTACTTGATAATTGTGAGATGCCTCCACTGGATTGTAAGCTATACAAGGACAGGCACCTTGTTTATCTTGTTCTCTACTCTAACCCTGGTCCCTGGAATAGTGCCTTGCACTTGGTAAGTTCTCAGTAAGTACCAGATGGATGGATGGATGGGTGTTTAGGTGAATGGATAGATGGGTGGGTAGGTAGATGGATGGATGGCTAGATTAGAGGGATGAATGAAGGAATAGTTACGTTGGTTGGAACAAGCAGCAGAGTGAAGACAGAAACTGAATGCTAGGAAGGACATGATTCTAAAAGCATCTTCTTTGATAAGAAACCAAAACCTCTTCTAAATTCCAAAATTAGAGACTTCTTTCCAAACTGGGGTGCATTCAAAGGTAAGAGATGGTGAGAAATACTACACAACAAATACTCTTCAACTTTCACAAGGGCTGTTCTGTAGAAGAATCATTAGACCTATCTCTGTGGCCCCAAAGGCTTGACCCAGGACCAGTGGGTGGAGATTACTGGAATGCATATTGTGGCTTAAAATGAGAACACTTTCTCCCTGAGAGAGCTGCCCTGAATGGAAAATTAGTAGTGAGATGATGTTTGTGGAAGGATTTATATACAAAGTACCTGGCTACTTAGCAAGGGTGCTTATCACAGGGGATATAGGCATCAAATGTGCTGTGGTTCTAGATGACTTGTCTGGGCTCTTACTACCCTGAAGCTCTGTGGTTCTGTAATGATCAAAGGAGAAACCTGCTCAATAGTTGACAATTATTTTTAAAGGGAGAAATTCCAATGAGATTTGGATTATTCATTTTGTCCCATAAGGAGATAACTAAAAAATGATTTTGAACTAAAAGAAGATGTTCCTGGCAAAATAATAAGGCTGAATTCTGAAAGTCTCTTCCCCATCTTCTGTCCCCTGGGATGCCTGGGACAGGGCATGCAGTATTTTAGGTACATTGTGAGCGAGGAGCCTGCATTCCCAGGAGGTGGCAGGGATGGCCTGTAAGGTCTCAATCCAACTCTGTGATCTTAGGGCAAAGCCTCTATGTGTGAAACGCAGTAGTACCTCCAAAATAGAACAAGAGCACTCCATCCATGTGAAGATGACTGGCAAGGTCACTGAGACCTACAGTGATCTGGCAAATTAAAGCTGTCTGTGGCTGCCTTTCCTTTCAGGACATACTTTAGGAGATCAAAAAAAAAAATGTTTTTTTTAATAAATGGATGATTTTCTGTTGCTGAGTCATTTTTCTTGCAGTTCTTTTTGCTTTTCCTATTTATTGTTGGTTTGATACCTGAGCCATAGCATTGTTGCCTTCCAGCTGGTGTGAAGGAGGGAGCCGAAGATGTAGGTCTGTGCCCCGGTGGGCAGCTCTAGGCATGGCCATGAGGCCCTCTTGCAAGTCCACCAACGTCCAGAGATCAAGATGAATGTTCTGGTCGGTTAATGAAGTTTGGGTTTGTCACTGCACCACAATCCAATTGTTTCCCTTGCCAATTCCTGGGGTGAACAGAATGCTGAGAGTGGAGTATGGGAAGGGAGTTTAGATTTCTCACCTGGTTTCTAGCCAGGCTGATACATTGTCCTACGCAGCAGGCCTCAGTCAAGCCGCAAGTAATGTGGACTAGTCACCGGCAGAGCCTCCAGGATGTCCTCTCTGCCTGCACTTCCCTTCATCCGGGTAGCGCTCACTCGCCTGGCAAGGCCCAGCTTACATCTTAGCTTCTCTTGGGAGCTCTCCCAAGCCCTCAGTTGGAATAACCATTCTTCCCTCTGGGCCTCCTCGCTGACTTCCGTCTCCCCTTCAGTTCGTGGTATAAATTATACGGTGCCGAAGTGGCTCTCCTCTGAGGCCGTGAGATCCTTGGCAGGCACTGTGTTTCCTTTTTCTTTTTTTTTTTTTTTAATTTTATTTATTTATTTGTTTGTTTTTTGGCTGTGTTGGGTCTTTGTTCTGTGCGGAGGCTTTCTCTAGTTGCAGCGAGTGGTGCACGGGCTTCTCATTGTCATGGCTTCTCTTGTTGCAGAGCACGGGCTCTAGAGCGCAGGCTCAGTAGTTGTGGCACACAAGCTTAGTTGCTCCGCGGCATGTGGGATCCTCCCGGACCAGGGATCGAACCCGTGTCCCCTGCACTGGCAGGCAGATTCCCACCCACTGTGCCACCAGGGAAGCCCCCTCCTTTTTCTTTATATCTTCAGAATACAGTGCCCTTCCTGGCACATAATAGGTCCTCAGTGAATGCCTGATATATTGGGAAAAAACGACTAGACACCTGAAATATTAAAGGAATTAATATTTTGTGGGTGGAGAGTAATAAAGACATGCAAAGTTCTATGTGAAACTCATCTTTTCTCCCCAGTACAACCTGATTAAACAGTGACAGTTTCTTCCTCTCTTGAGCCACCTGGATCTTAATGGTTATTTTCTTACAAGGTTGTTGAGTTTACAAGATGACAGAACTGTATTTACCTTGGACTTGGGGCTGTCCTCTACTAAGGAGCTTTCAGCAAAGCCTAGGAGTCAAGTTATGGCTTTGCGGGCTAAAAGCCAGTGGGGAAACCCTGGGGGAAAAACCCTCATGGGTAAGAAATACTTTGTCATCTAGTCGCTGAGTCTTATGGACTTAAGCAGTGACCTAGCTGAGTGATCCCACAGTGAGGCCTCAACATGTTCCAAGGCCTTAACTTGCTCTAAATGGGCTCCGGATTCCCAGTGATGCACGCAGCCCCTCAGGGTCAGGGGCTGCCATGCTGCCGGTCAGGCAGGGCAGGTGGAATGTTGCACAGCTGCGCCTCTGGTTGCATTTCCCAACACCTCCCTATCCCACAATGACTGGTCGTTGGCATGCTATTTCTGCCACCTTGTCATCTCAATGGCTTGTCTGGGGTCTCAATGGCTGTATATGAGGAGTGCCTGTCCCCAGCCCTTTTTTCTCAGGACAAGCTCGACTTCACTTCCTCTGGCCTTATCAAACCCCTTGTTTCCAAAACTGTTAGCCACTTGGGGAGTTGAACTCGACTTCTCCCTCCCAACATCCTCCCGGCTGAAAGTAATGAGAAAAACATTGACCATGGTGAGATGTCCATCCTTGCCATTCTCCCCCATCTACCATGACTTAGAGGGATAAGCCTGGAGAATTTTGTCAGCTGCGTTTCGTACTGCTGGTGGTTATTTGGCCATCTCTGATTCGAGCTCAGCTTAAAGAAACATATGGCCCCAGATTCTGCAATGCTACAGATTTGGAACTTTCCCATGTTAAAAGACTTAACAGATGAAATATGGTTTTCTGTACCTCTTTTCATTGACCGTCAAAATAACAAGTGGTGTCTTGTCTTTCAACAGAGACACTCTTTTTACTCAGTTATTCAATGAAGAATGTGCTGTTGTCTTTGCTGTAGATTTTTATTTTATTTGTAAATTGTGCGTGCTGCGTGCTATGGAATACTGAAAAGCTATACACCCTGGCTTGTTAGCTGACACACAGTATGTGTGATTACAAATTGTTTGAATAACAGTGGACTATTGAACTGCCATCCAGATGTGTGTGGAGTTAACTGTGGGAATGTCCACAAAGGAGGATTATCTTTCTGGTTGCTGGGTCCAAGCCCCCCAGAAAGTGGAAACATAAGCGTGGAAGCTACTCAAATAGAACAGTAGCTACAAATGGCTCTTCAGAAGCAAAATTAATCATTTTTTTAAATTACACATTGCAGTTAAGACTGAATTTGTTCTTCTAAAGTAAATCAGGCAAAGAAAATACCAAACAACAACAAAAGAAGTTGCAGCTTTGAATGGCCTTTGCAAGTGGTTTAGTCATTTTATGTTTTTAATTGTCTACAAATTCAGAACATTGTAGACTCAAGATAAGACCCTGACCATCCCAAGTCTCTGAGCTAACTTCTTGTGTACTTTATCTGTGTTTCTGGCACTTCCTTCCATCTTGTCTGCTGCACCGGATACCACAATCATACAGCAGTTGGCGTTCATAGTCCTGGACAGGGGAAAACAATACAGAAATCCCTTGTGAACATTTCCTTTAAAATATTTGAACCACAGTGAGATACTACTTCACACCCAGTAGAATGGCTAAAATAAAAAAGACAGACAATAACAAGTGTCGACAAAGATGTGGAGATATCAAAACCCTCACCCACTGTTTATGAGAAAGTAAAATGGCATAGCCACTTTGTCAAACAGTTGGACAGTTCCTTACAATGTTCAACCTGGAGCTGCCATACAAACCAGCATTTCCACTCCTAGGTATATGTATCCGAGAGGAATGACAATATAGGTTCATATAAAAACTTGCACATGTATGTTCAGAGCAGCATTATTCATAATAGTCAAACAGCAGAAACAACCCAATGTCCATCAACTGATGAATGGATAAATAAAATGACAGTTTATTATTTGGCCATAAAAAGGAATGAAATACTAATACAACCTGGATGAACCTTGAAAACAGGCTCAGTGAAAGAAGCCAGACTCAAAGGACTGTGTATTATATGAATCCATTTGTATGAAATGTCCAGAATAGGCAGATCTATAGAGATAGAAAGTAGATTAGTGGTTGCCTAGAGCTGGAGGGGTTGAGGGAAAATAGAGGGTGACTGCTAATGGAATGGGTTTTCTTTTTGGAGTGATGAAAATTTTCTAAAGTTGATTGTGATGATGGTTGTACAACTTGGTGAATATACTAAAAACCATTGAAGTTTAAACCTTAAATGGGTAAATTGCATGGTATATGAATTATACCTCAATTAAGCTGTTTAAAAATGAAGGCAGAATAAAGACAGTTTCAGGTAAAAAATTTTAAAGGTATTTCAAGGTGATGTTTTTTTTAGAGAATCATGCCTCAAATTAGGAAGTCTTCAAAAACCACATATCTGGACTTTTTTGGCAGCATGAAAAGAAGGGGAAATGGTTTTAAATCTAGTAGCTTATGTCCTTTTTTTCCCCCCCCCTGGAATGAAATATCTGTTACTTGTTCAACAATGTCAATGCTTTCTATCTCCACTTGGAATCTACAGCAGTAAGTTGGCACCCAGCCATCAAATACCTAGATCTACCTTTGTGCAATAAAGCTCCCTTTAGCAATGCGTATTGAAATATATCATTTTGAACCTATTTTAAATTCTGTAGCAAGCAAGTCAAAAAAAAATTTAAATCATGAAACATCAACCAAGTCAGAGGAAACAAAGAAACGAATAGGAAATCCTCTCTAGATTCTGTTCTCACTCCACTTTCTATAGTTTAATCTAAAGAAAAATGTGGAATTTCCTGCGGAGTGATTAATAGGCCAGTGTGGTGACATACAGGAACTCTGAGCTTGACCTTGCAGGTAAAGGCTAACTGGTATGTTAAGTTGATTACACAATTTCCTCTAAATAAGTTGACAAGTGGTTTGCTCAGTTGCCTTGACTTTTGCCCTTATAAATGCACACTTATAAATGACTTGCTTTTTCAGCTAAAGCAATCCTTATTTTAGATGTGACATGTGTTAAGTAAACAGACTGATAGGGAACCCAGCTTCCTAGCCTTCATAGCCAGGTCAGATTAGCAGAGTTGCTAGGGCACGTGAGTTGGGGCAGCCTGAAACTTGGCTTTGAGATATGGCTGTATTCGTAGGGCATGAGAAACCCAAAACTGTTTTCGTCCTTCCGGTATAGTGAAGTAGACTGGTGGATTTGAGAAGATGATTCCACAAATGGCTCAAAATATTCCAGGAGTAGAGGTGCTAAATGGTTTGCAGTAAATGACAATAGGTTTATCTCTAGTGTTTATCTTTAGTTCAGGTCTCCGTTCAGGATGTCAAGTCTGTAAGAAAATACAGCCTCTGGTGTTTTGTCCAAAAATATCATGGAGAAAAGGTTTCTGGTCAGCATTTCTGTTCTATTATCATTTTCATAGGAAGAAAATGTAGTACTTTTATAGTCAAGAGGATATAGTTTATTGAGATATTTTTATTTACAGATGTACTACTTCCTTCTATTTAAGGGGAAAGTTAACAAAAAGCCACTCTAAGGAACAGGAAATGTTACTTCAGATGATAAATCAAAATGATGCTTAGGAAAATAACTGGTTATTTGTAGATTTATAAGTCAAGCACCTTTATTGAACTTAATATATCCTGATTTGATAAGCGAAAAGAGCTTTGCTAACATTGTTGATTTAGCTGGAATCTATTTGTGTGTGTGTGTGTGTGTGTGGTGTGTGTGTCTCTTCCTGAATGAGTTAAACATTTGGAGAATGAATTGATTTTTATTTGTATATACAAAGATAATGCCATTTATGCTTTCCAGGTCTAGAATATGACAAGCCTTGAGCTCATCTGGAAAACAGAACATTATTAGGACTCAGAGGTTAAATTTACCATCCCGCCATCAAATCCATGAATGTACCTCTGAAACAATGTGCAGACCCATTATAAATCATCTTCCTTCACATTAGCTCTTACATAAGATGAAACTCGCCAGCCTGGAAATGTTTACTACTTGGCACAGATGTCTCTCTTAGACATCTTTTTGTTTATTTCATTATTTCATTCAGTCATCCATAAGTATTTGCAACAAAAGGATTGCCATCCATCTTCCGGCTGGCTGTATGCTTGGGCAAAGGACTGGGGCTAATCTGTCCTGCCATGTGGCTTCCCCTTGAAAGCTGTCAATACTCAGTAACCATTAACTATTAATAACAACATCCTCAATGCATGTGTCTGAGCCATGTCACTTCCGCCCCAGCTGGCCAGAGCCCAGTTAGACGTACTCGTGAGATTTTTCACACTGAACTCTCTCTGCTTGTGGAAAGTTAGGATCTCCTGAGGTTTGGCTTTCAACTCAGCATGGTAAACCCAAGATTGACGAATTTCCCACCACAAAGGACCAGTCAGAGAAGTTTCTGCTGCCTCTCAGTTTTCTCTCTCAAGAGAGTACCCTTTAAAATTAAAGGATAAATACTTCTGTTATATACATTTTAATCAAATATTTCAAAATTAAAAAACAGGACATAATAAGTGAACACCCTTCATAATAAATGAACACCCCTCTTCCCAGCACAAGCTTAAGAATTAATATTTTACAAATACAAATGAAGCCCCCGTTCCACCTCAGGAGAAGTTTACAAGACCAAGTGCACAGCACCTTGTAGAAATCCACATGAAATATTGGGAGCTGCCCTGTGAGAGGAAGAGAGATGACATGCTTCTGGAGAAAAAAATGCACTTTTCTCTTGTTGGTTTGAGTTTTTTATATTCCAAATATTTAAACCATAAGAAATTGCCGATATTCAGTTATTTTCAAACCTCAAAGGTGACAGTTTTCTATGGTTAGCCTCAGAGCAGAGAGACAGATATCCATTGCACATTACAAGAGGAAACCAAAATCCAGGTCACATCTTCTCTTGTCTAGATCATTAGCTTGGACTCAGAATTGGCTTCCCTGCCTCAGTTCTCAGCCCCTTCCAATTCACCCTCCACGCTCTTGCCACAAGCATATGTATATCAAATCGAGAATCAAGACAGGGAAGCTGTCTCGATTTTATAATATATATATAGTGGAATTCTTACTACAAGCCAGCTACCTTGCAGAGGCTGCCACTTTACATAACTCATCTCATTTCATCCTCACAGGAAACTATGAGACATCCAGGGGCAGATCCAAGTTTTGTGGAATCCAAATTTGGGGATACTTTGATGAGGGGAGGTTAAATTCAAAATTAGTTAATATTTGTTTAGGTTAAGAAAAGAAAGTACAACAAAATTTTAAAGGCAGTTAAATACTACAGACACCTCAAAGTTCAGAAGAATCACATAGTTTTATTAATTAACCACTTGACGTACATTTATAATACTTTTTTCCCCTATATTTTTGGCTGCATATTCTTTGGTCATTTCTTCATCTAACAAGTATTTCATAATATCATTTTCTATGACGAGAATAGAAGGATGCTCAGTCTTTCCTCTAACGTGGTTGAGCAAACTTTTTTTTAAATTATGGAGAGTATTTTTAAAGCTTCTTTTTTGCTTCATAGTTCAACATTAGTAATATCATGTAAGTTTTTAAGATCGTCGTCAAATGGAAACATCTCACTTTTTTCCCAGATATGGAGCTGTGAGATTTGGAATTTTTTCCACATACTTAGCTTCTGGCTCCGTGCATTTCTTTCTGTACCTCCCACATGCCTCTGGAGCCGGTTGCTCTAAGGCATGTTCATATGACAGTATGACCTCTGGCCCTGGCCCTTCATGTCCCAACACTAGAGGAGTTGGCCGTTTCCAGCCCAGGACAGCTAGCAATAACCTACCCAAACATGGCAATGACTGTATAATATGTAAGCATATCCCACTACATCCAAAGTAAATTATCCCTAACTCAGCTTTTCCCCATGGCCACCCCAATGCTACCCAACACAAGGGAGAGTCAGAGTAGAAAGAGACGGTCGTCCTAAAGGATTGCAGTTAATATGCCTTATGTTTACAAATTGTACAAAATATTTGACCAAGTGAACATATTTCTAGGGCCTCTCCCAGGGCCTTGGAAGGAGCCCAGACAAGTGAGAGACTGACCCTGCAGGCTGGACGGGAGCTGAGAAGCTGCATTTGCTTTTGCAAACTTGAGCAAGGTCACTTGGGTAGCAAGTGACAGAGCTAGGACTTGAACCCAGTCTGTAGAGGCCAAGCTCTTATCTATTAAATTATGTTAACTCATCTTTTTTTTTAACTTTTTATTTTATATTGGAGTGTAGTTAACAATGTTGTGTTAGTTTCAGGTGTACAGCAAAGTGATTCAGTTATACATATACATGTATCTATTCTTTTTCAAATTCTTTTCCCATTTAGGTTGTTACATAATATTAAGCAGAATTCCCTGTGCTATACAGATACAGTAGGTCCTCGTTGGTTAGTCATTTTAAATACAGCAGTGTGTACATGTCAATCCCAAACTCCCTAACTATCCCTCCCCACCTCCCTTCCCCCCAGTAACCATAAGTTCATTCTCTAAGTCTGTGAGTCTGTTTCTGTTTTGTAAATAAATTCATTTGTATCATTTTTTTTAGATTCCGCATATAAGCGATATCATACGATATTTCTCTTTCTCTATCTGATTTCACTCAGTATGACAATCTCTAGGTCCATCCATGTCGCTGCAAATGGCATTATTTCATTCTTTTTAATGGCTGAGTAATATTCCAATGTATATAGGTACCACTCTTCTTTATCCACTCCTCTGTCGATGGACATTTAGGTTGCTTCCATGTCTTGGCTAAGGGTGCATGTATCCTTTCAGACCATGTTTTTCTCTAGGTATATGCCCAGGAGTGGGATTGCAGGATCATATGGTAGCTCTATTTTTAGTTTCTTAAGGACCCTCCATACTGTTTTCCATAGTGGCTGCACCAATTTACATTCCCACCAACAGTACAGGATTGTTCCCTTCTCTCCACACCCTCTCCAGCATTTATTGTTTGTGGACTTTTTAATGATGGCCATTCTGACTGGTGAGAGGTAATACCTCATTTTGCCATTGGTCAACATTTGCTACACCAAAAAATGGGCATTCGAATCTCGAAACAGATTTGCTCTATTCCTGTGAACCCTTGGGCCAACTTCCTTTAAGACTCTGGAACTCAACCTCTGTTGGAAACAAACTTTATCATGACAAAGATTTTCCAGCAGCTCTGTATTAAACAAAATTCACTGCCTCTCCTCCACCCGTGTTCTAAAATTCATGTTGCTCCTCATCCAGCTAGGAATATTTCTCAGGCTGCCCCAAGGGTTGATAAATATAGTACAGTCCCTTACGTTTATTCTGGTGTCCCTAAAAGCCATATTTCGGAAGTGGTGGGACAGTCCTCATTAGAAGGGGGACAGCCAGCAGGGGCCCTGCTCTCCATGCCCTGGCGCCTGCAGAAGAAAGGCTTTTTCTGATAAACCCTCCAATGTCTGGGACCCGCGGTTGTACACATGGGCGGAACGCTCTCTCACAGAACAAGTGTGTTTGCCAAATCAGGGGCTGAAGTATCTTGCAAGTCCACTTGTTCCAGAAGAAAGACAGGATAAGGGAAGTGGCAGAAGCAGTGATAGGAAAGGAGTTTTTCGCACTAACAAGCGTGAGCTGATAAGCCTGACCTGTAAGGCAAATGTTGAGGGTCCTAAGTACACCTCTCAGGCCAAAATTAGCTGAGCAAATTTGATTTGGCTTTCCATTTTATAGTGGAAAAAAAATTCCTAGGAAGAAAGAAACCTCAGCCTGTATTGCTATCACAAATGACAGACTTGACTGCTTAACTGCTAGATTTTCCGACTGAATAAGTCAATGGAATCACTTTCTAATATGCCGGAATTGTAGGGTGACATGATAAAAATATAGTAATAATGTATCTTAGCCCTTGCTATGCTCCAGTCCCTGGGCTGAGTGTGTTTACATTGCTTATTTCATTTGATCCTCCTAAGAACCCTATGAGGCTGTTTCAAATTACAGATGAAGAAAATGAGGCTTAGAGAGATTCAGTAATTTACCCAACGCAGCCACACAGCCAACAGGTGCTGGAGGCCAGATCTGAACCAAAGCAGCCAGACCTGGGAGCCTGCACCCTTATCTCCTCTTATACGTGGGAGAGGTCCATCTACATCCCATTCCTGTCTCCCTGCTCAGGGATCACCCTACCTCTCTGAACAGTTCCTATAAAAGGGGGAGTACTTTGAGAAACTCTCTGTTACTTGACATATGTATAAAGCAAACAAGGATTATTTTTATTATGTGCCACAAGTACCCTTATTAGCTTTTTTTTTTTTTTTCTCTTAGGGCACCTAGAATAAAACATAAGAATATTGGTAAGGGAGCAAAATAAATATTTATTGAGCTCTGAAAGGCTTGATATATGCTTAGTTCTTCTCCACCCCGACTTGGAGGCCCAAGCTGTGTAAAAGGAAGCTCTCAGAAGGGTTAAGGAGAGTGTGGCTGCTTCCTTCTGGCAAACTCAGGTTCCTGTGAAGTATCTAAAGTCATGGTGCTGCTCCTTGGAGGCTGAACAGGGTTCCCTGTGTGTTACCCATTTGTACCTAAAATCTCCACCAGGAAGTTTTTGAAAAGTTCTCCAGAAGGAAAGCCATATTCACCTGGTCCAGGTGTAGGGTACGGTGGCAATTCAATGCCAGACCAAGGGTCCCGGGGGGAAGCACCAACCTGGGCCTTGTAGTCACATTGGAGAGGAAGTGATGAGCCAGGGCCAGGATGATGAGAGGGAACCTCAGGAGAATATGTGCTCCATCCCCTCATTTCACAGAAGGAGAAACTGAGGCCCCGGGAGAGGAAGTGACCTACTGCTGGTCACAGTGGAAGCAGCACTAGGCTTGCTACTTAAGACACTCCTTCTACCGTAGGCTGCTGACATGCTCGCCTCAGCACAACATCACCCAAGCAGACAGGAGCATCCTAAATACTTCGTGGCAGTTTTGTCATCCAGCGATGAGATTTGAGGTTACATTTCAGAATTGTGCTGAGGAGACGGACTTCCAAGAGAGGCTATGCCCTTTTTCCTAAGGTGGTTAGATTCTCAGTCTATAGCAACAAAAGAGCTATTTAAATAAACTCTATTTTATTCCTACAGTTGGTGACTCATCTACAGTAATATGTGTGATCATATTACCTGAGCCAATCACGTCTTCCCCAGACTTATATTCCTCAGCCGAGATGCAGGGAAATTGCCCGACAAGTTCTTTATTTCTTGTTCCGAAAGCAGCAAGTGCCCTAAGTGACTATCTACACAAGTATCTCACACAAATGACACCTGTTACTCTTTTTCTCTTTGAGGTACCTTGTTTAACCAAATATACTTGAAAAGAGTTGGGGAGAATGAAATTATTGTTCACATTGATCCATCTTTGCCAATAGAATATTTTTGAAGAAAACGATATTATCTTATACACTTTAAGTATATTCTTCTCAAAACCTTGAAGCAACAGATTGAGCTTGTTTAAATAATGGAAACATCCTCTGCATAGCCCAATTAGCAAAACCAGTCTTCACTGTCCAATGAAACAATCCAAGTGGACTCGTTTTCTGATAGAACAAGTCTGACTTCATTTTTTCCATTTAAACAGATGTGTTAGTACATGTCCCTGGGAGAAGCTTGTCGCTCTGAATTCTAGTTCTAAAGTAGGGAAGCTAGGAAGGAGGTGGATGTATGGAGCAGAGAGCTTCAAGCCTCTCTGTGAATTTGTCACAAGGCAGGTGTACGGTGCTGCCACCATCAGTACATCTTCTGACACTTTCTTTGCTTTGTCCCCACAAGACTCTCAAGAAAGCTGCATTCTTTGAAAATAAGTTAGGAGATGAAAAAGGTAAAGTTATTCCACTTTCAGTGAACAAAAACTGTCAAAATTTGCACCACTCCACGGTACAATATGTCTGAATTCAGACCATCCTATTACCCACTGAGCACCGTGCGTCACCCTTCACAGGAATACGTGTAAAACTGGGAGAAACTCAAAGCTCCAGCTTGGATCTGTGGTCCTTGATGGAAGGAGCAGCTACTTCCAGCAGGTCATTCCTATCGTCTCGTCTCTTTACT
This sequence comes from Balaenoptera ricei, assembly GCF_028023285.1. NCBI lineage: Eukaryota > Metazoa > Chordata > Mammalia > Artiodactyla > Balaenopteridae > Balaenoptera > Balaenoptera ricei. The sequence continues at coordinate 17,725,333 of NC_082654.1, read as the reverse complement.
TGGCACCGTGGAACCAGTACACCCAGGGCAAAGCAACTTAGTGAAGGGGGAGAAGGCAACTGAGGAAACACAGTGGTGAAAGAACGCTGGCGTGATGCTTGGATCACAGGCATAGTCTCAGAAGACTGGCTTCAACAAATTAAAAATACATATGGAAGTTAGGGGTCTAGACATTGATTCTCTTTAACTTAGCTAGACTCCAATTTCATACTTTAAGAGAAATCTTTACAGGTACTGAGAAAAGGCCATGTACCAGGATGTTCATTGCAACGTTGGAATAGCAGAAATTTAGGAGCGACATAAAGATTCATCAGTGGGGGAGGGCCAATACAACAGAACACTGTATGGTAGTTAAAATACATAAGTGAATCATACACACATGTGCACACACATATGCATCCTGGAACTATGATGTTGAGTCAAAAGATAATTTTTGAAGCGCTGTGTATATAGAGCATTATGTTAAAAAAACAGTACACCTGTTTATAGATACATAAATGTGTAGTAAAAGAATAGAAACGTGGGCAGAAGCGTGAGCTATGGGGGAAGGGGTATCAACTGTATTTGTAACATGTTATCTTTTCCAAAGAGCAGCCCAGCCTTCCATGCTATTAAATTGATTATTGTATTTCCAGAGGAAGCAAAGAGACTGATTTTTAAATATGTATCCTGTGCATCCAATGGGAGAAGGGGCTTTAGAGTTTCGACTTAGGCTTTTGTGGGAGAATAAAGGAAGTGAACTGACCTTTCACCTCGGACACTCCATCAGGCCCAAATACAGGCTGAAGAGAATTTCCATCTTGGAAGGGCATGAGTCTGGTTAGACTACTTATCCCAAAGTCATCCCTGATTTTTGTTTTTAATGAAATTTGACAAATAAAGTATGTGCATGAAGGCTCCTGTAGAATGGCCTTAATTTGTGCTTAGGAATGCATAATTTTATCAGGGTCTCTGTAATTAGATATTGTGCAATAGAATAAAAAGCAAATACTGCTCGTTCCATGGCAACAACGGCCTTTAGTACCTATCTTTGAGATAACGAAGGTTTCCATAGACACACGTATCACATGGGATTTTTTTAAATAGACATCCAACAAGAAAATGAAAGTTTCCCAATTGGTTTTCCCCTGATTTTAAGGGCAAGTGTATGAACATGTGTTTTGTTCTCTTCTTTTTCTGCTGTCTCCTAGATGTGAGTTGTTTATCCCCCTCCTTTATCTGTTTGAACTGTAAACGTGGATGCTGCAGGTTTCGTAGTCCTATAGAATAATTTCAGTGCTTAAACTGGTGTTTGGTGTAAAGTGCTTATCTTTTCAGGGGAGAGAAAAGAATTAAGATTGTGGTCACTTTCTTTGTAAGGACTGAAGAAAGGTTTCATGGGATGGTGGTCTGTCTTTTAGCAGAAAGAGCACTGACGGGCCAGGGCATGGACTAGAGAGCAAGCTTCTAGAAGGCAGGGAGTAACCTCTGTGACGCCAGCATCTAGCATTGCAGACACACAGTAGGTGCTCAACAATTAACTCCCTGCTGGTTAACTAATCATACAGAGGGAAGACAGCAGTGTTGAATAATCACTTAAGGAAAGACCCTGAAAGATGCACCTTCGCTTCTAGACCAGAGGTCAGATATCTGCGTGAGCAGGTGGGTCACATAAAGGTGCCAGGTGGGTCTGGCCAAATGTTACACAACAGGAAGTGGAGGGCCTGGGGTGAACCAAGGTGTGCATGGACTATCTTAAAGCATTCAATCCAAGCTTTTTCAAACATCAACTAAGCCAAACAAAACAGTCTAATTTGCATTTCTGCCTAGGCTGTGAGGAATGCTAATTCTAGTACTATATTGTTTCCAGTGAGAGATGACCAAGTCCCAGACAGGTTAAGGACCATTCCTACCAAGCGCCACTATTAAGCAGGTAACTATACAGGGGGTATTGCTCGTTACTAAGTGGTAAGACTTTGGGCCAGACCAGCTCTGTGCAGGGCCAGTTCTGGAAGCAGCAGGCTCTCTTTTTCTCACTTCGGAATTTGGTTGAAATTCACCTGTAATGTTCACCAAGGGCAGTCTAGAAAGGGAGAATACCCAGCAGTGTATCCTGCACCTTAAGAGGAAGGGTCAGTGGAAGGCGAGAGAAGCAAGCCCATGGCTTTGTGGTCTGCTAAGACGCGTGTGACCTTCAAATCATTGTTTTAAATACCAGTGGGTCAACCACTGCCTTCTGTCCAACCTGCTGCCTACTTGGGGTGATCTCCTAGAGTCTGATTCACTGCACCACCCAATAAAGCCTGATTGGTTGTACATAAACATTTCTAGTACAGATGCTCTTGGCCACAAGATTTTTGCTTTAAGAACAATTAACCCAAGTCCCTCCTGTTGGAACACATGGCCTCAAGTATTTGTAGATGTTCTGCCCAAGATACACCTAGGCTGAATTCTGGAAACTATTTCTTTTATCTCTTTCATTTCATTAATTGCATTTAATAACATGATTGGGATTGTTAGGGCAAAGCCCTTTGCAATTTTATTAGCATTAGGCAATTTTTTATGTGGCAGTGAAGTGTGCACCTTGAGAGAATATTGAGCACATTTTAAGAAGTGAAGAGAGATATTGATATATAGTGAGAGAGGCAGAGAAACACATGTTAATTATCCCTATGAATCCTATGTCTTCGTAGAATCAGAAATCATACCATTCCTTGGATTTAGAGAGCATTCTCTTCCAAATGACTCAAGAGGCAGTGGAGGTGTTGTCTTATCTTCATATGATCCTGAGAGATAGGGAGGAACAATTGTAAAACAAACTATTCAGACCCTGTTAGGCATCATGGGGTAGCAATTAAGATATCATTTAAAGTATTGTTCATTTCTTCTAAAATTTATGGTCTTACTAGAGGCAATTATAGTCACCTTTGTCAATAGGATCAATAAAAGAACTAAAATTGTCCATCTCTCCATTAAAACAAAGAACTGGAATAAGAGTCTGGGGCCCTAGAGATAGTCTAGACCACTAGACCCAACTCCTAGAGATTATGCATTTTAGAATGGTGCAAAAAGAAAAGCCACAGCACAGGATGAATTTAATACCGTGTACCTGCAAAGACAGGGAGTTGATCTCTACCCTCATTGGTTAGACAGTCACTTTGAGGTATCTCAGTGCTTGCAGGTGGCAGCCGTGCGTTCTTTGCTCAACAGTGAGTTTTCTTTTTTTTTAATTTTTTTTATTTTATTTATTTATTTTTAATTTTTAAATAGATCTTTATTGGAGTATAATTGCTTCATAATACTGTGTTAGTTTCTGTGGCACAACAAAGAGAATCAGCCATATGCATACACATGTCCCCATATCCCCTCCCTCTTGAGCCTCCCTCCCATCCTCCCTATCCCACCCCCCTAGGTCATCGCAAAGCACCAAGCCCATCTCCCTGTGCTATGCTGCTGCTTCCCACCAGCCAACTATTTTACATTCAGTAGTGTATATATGTCGATGCTACTCTCACTTCACCCCAGCTTCGCCCTCCCACCCCAAGTTCTCAAGTCCATTTTCTATGTCTACATCTTTATTCCTGCCCTGCAACTAGGTTCATCAGTACCTTTTTTTTTTTTTTTTTTTTTTGTAGATTCCGTATATATGCGTTAGCATATGGTATTTGCTTTTCTCTTTCTGACTTACTTCACTCTGTATGACAGACTCTAGGTCCATCCACCTCACTACAAATAACTCAATTTCATTTCTTTTTATGGCTGTGTAATATTCCATTGTATATATGTGCCACATCTTCTTTATCCATTCATCTGTCGATGGACATTTAGGTTGGTTCCATGTCCTGGCTATTGTAAATAGTACTGCAGTGAACATTGTGGTACATGTCTCTTTTTGAATTATGGTTTTCTCAGGGTATATGCCCAGTAGTGGGATTGCTGGGTCATATGGTAGTTCTACTTTTAGTTTTTTAAGGAACCTCCATACTGTTTTCCATAGTGGTTGTATCAATTTACATTCCCACCAACAGTGCAAGAGGGTTCCCTTTTCACCACACCCTTTCCAGCATTAGCTGTTTCTAGATTTTTTGATGATGGCCATTCTGACCGGTGTGAGATAATACCTCATTGTAGTTTTGATTTGCATTTCTCTAATGATTAGTGATGTTGAGCATCCTTTCATGTGTTTGTTGGCAATCAGTATATCTTCTTTGGAGAAATGTCTATTTAGGTCTTCTACCCATTTTTTAACTGGATTGTTTGTTTTTTCAATATTGAGCTCCATGAGCTGTTTGTATATTTTGGAGATTAATCCTTTGTCTGTTGTTTCATTTGCAAATATTTCCTCCCTTTCTGAGGGTTGTCTTTTTGTCTTGTTTATGGTTTCCTTTGCTGTGCAAAAGCTTTTAAGTCCCATTTGTTTATATTTGTTTTTATTTCCGTTACTCTAGGAGTTGGGTCAAAAAAGATCTTGCTGTGGTTTATGTCAAAGTGTCTTTTTCCTATGTTTTCCTCTAAGAGTTTTTTAGTGTCTGGTCTTACGTTTAAATCTTTAATCCATTTGGAGTTTGTTTTTGTGTATGGTGTTAGGGAGTGTTCTAATTTCATTCTTGTACATGTAGCTGTCCAGTTTTCCCAGCACCACTTATTGAAGAGGCTGTCTTTTCTCCATTGTATGTTCTTGCCTCCTTTATCGTAAATTAAGTGCCCATGTGTGCGTGGGTTTATCTCTGGGCATTCTATCTTCTACCATTGATCTATATTTCTGTTTTTGTGCCAGTACCATACTGTCTTGATTACTGTAGCTTTGTGGTATAGTTTGAAGTCAGGGAGCCTGATTCTTCCAACTCCATTTTTCTTTCTCAAGATTGCTTTGGCTTTTCGGGGTCTTTTGTGTTTCCATACAAATTGTGAAATTTTTTGTTCTAATTCTGTGAAGAATGCCATTGGTAGTTTGATAGGGATTGCATTGAATCTGTAGATTGCTTTGGGTAGTATAGCCATTTTCACAATATTGATTCTTCCAATCCAAGAATATGGTATATTTCTCCATCTGTTTATGTCATCTTTGATTTCTTTCATCAGTGTTTTATAGTTTTCTGAGTACAAGTCCTTTGTCTCCTTAGGTGGGTTTATTCCTAGGTATTTTGTTCTTTTTTGTTGCAATGGTAAATGGGAGTGTTTCCTTAATTTCTCTTTCAGATTTTTCATCATTAGCATATAGGAATGCAAGAGATTTCTGTGCATTGATTTTGTATCCTGCAACCTTACCAAATTCATTGATTAGTTCTAGTAGTTTTCTGGTGGCATCTTTAGGATTTTCTATGTATAGTATCATGTCATTGGCAAACAGTGACAGTTTTACTTACTCTTTTCCAATTTGTATTTCTTTTTCTTCTCTGATTGCTGTGGCTAGGACTTCCAAAACTATGTTGAATAAGAGTGGCGAGAGTACACATCCTTGTCTTGTTCCTGATCTTAGTGGAAATGCTTTCAGTTTTTCAGCATTGAGTATGATGCTTGCTGTGGGTTTGTCATATATAGCCTTTATTATGTTAAGGTAGGTTCCCTCTATGCCCATTTTCTGGAGAGTTTTTATCATAAATGGGTGTTGAATTTTGTGAAAAGCTTTTTCTGCATCTATTGAGATGATCATATGTTTTTTATTCCTTAATTTGTAAATGTGGTGTATCACATTGATTGATTTGCATATATTGAAGAATCCTTGCATCCCTGGGATAAATCCCACTTGATCATGGTGTATGATCCTTTTAATGTGCTGTTGGATTCTGTTTCCTAGTATTTTGTTCAGGATTTTTGCATCTATGTTTATCAGTGATATTAGTCTATAATTTTCATTTTTTGTGATATCTTTTTCTGGTTTTGGTATCAGGGTGATGGTGGCTTCGTAGAATGAATTTGGGAGTATTTCTCCCTCTGCAATTTTTGGGAAGAGTTTGAGAAGGATGGGTGTTAGCTCTTCTCTAAATATTTGATAGAATTCACTGTGAAGCCATCTGGTCCTGGACTTTTGTTTGTTGGAAGATATTTAATTACAGTTTCAATTTCATTACTTGTGATAGGTCTGTTTATATTTTCTAATTCTTCCTGGTTCAGTCTTGGAAAATTGTACCTTTCCAAGAATTTGTCCATTTCTTTGTGGTTGTCCATTTTATTGGCATATAGTTCTTTGTAGTAGTCTCTTATAATCCTTTGTATTTCTGCAGTGTCAGTTGTGATTTCTCCTTTTTCATTTCTAATTTAATTGATTTGCGTCCTCTCCCTTTTTTTCTTGATGAGTCTGGCTAAGGGTTTATCAATTTTGTTTATCTTCTCAAAGAACCAGCTTTTAATTTTATTGATCTTTGCTATTGTTTTCTTCGTTTCTATTTCATTTATCTCTGCTCTGATCTTTATGATTTCTTTCCTTCTACTGACTTTGGGTTTTCTTTGTTCTTTCTCTAGTTGTTTTAAGTGTAGGGTTAGATTGTTTATTTGAGATTTTTCTTGTTTCTTGAAGTGAGATTGAATTGCTTTAAACTTCCCTCTTAGAACTGCTTTTGCTGCATCCTGTAGGTTTTAGGTCGTCGTGTTTTCACTGTCATTTGTTTCTATGTATTTTTTTATTTCTTCTTTGATTTCTTCAGTTGTTTCTTGGTTATTTAGTAGTGCACTGTTTAACCGCCATGTATTTGTGTTTTTTACAGTTTTTTTCCTGTAGAAAATCAATTGGAAATTGATTTCCAATCTCATAGCATTGTGGTCAGAAAAGATGCTTGATACAGTTTCAATTTTCTTATATTTTCCGAGGCTTGATTTGTGACCCAAGATGTGATCTACCCTGGAGAATGTTCTGTGTGCACTTGAGAACAAAATGTATTCTGGCACTTTTGGGTGGAATGTTCTATAAATATCAATTAGATCTATCTGGTCTATTGTGTCATTTAAAGCTTGTGTTTCCTTATTTATTTTCTGTTTGGATATTCTGTCCATTGGTGTAAGTAGGGTGTTAAAGTCCCCTACTATTATTGTGTTACTGTTGATTTCTTCTTTCATGGTTGTTAGCATTTGCCTTATGTATTGGGGTGCTCCTACTATGTTGGGTGCATAAACATTTATAATTGTTATATCTTCTTCTTGGATTGATCCTTTGATCATTGTGTAGTGTCCCTCCTTATCTCTTGTAACAGTCTTTATTTTAAAGTCTGTTTTATCTGATACAAGTATTGCTACTCTAGCTTTCTTTTGATTTCCATTTGCATGGAATATCTTTTTCTATCCCTTCACTTTCAGTCTGTATGTGTCCCTAGGTCTGAAGTGGGTCTCTTGTAGACAGCATATATATGGGTCTTGTTTTTGTATCCATTCAGCCAGTCTGTGTCTTTTGGTTGGGGCATTTAATCCATTACATTCAAAGTTATTATCGATATGTATGTTCCTGTTACCATTTTCTTCATTGTTTTGGGTTTGTTTTTGTGGGTCTTTTTCTTCTCTTGTGTTTCCTGCTTAGAGAAGTTTCTTTAGCATTTGTTGTAAAGCTGGTTTGGTGGTGCTGAATTCTCTTAGCTTTTGCTTGTCTGAAAGGCTTTTGACTTCTCCATCAAATCTGAATGAGATCCTTGCTGGGTAGAGTAATCTTGGTTGTAGGTTTTTCTCTTTCATCACTTTAAGTATATCCTGCCACTCCCTTCTGGTCTGCAGAGTTTCTGCTGAAAAATCAGCTGATAACCTTATGGGGATTCCTTTGTATGTTACTTTTAGTTTTTCCCTTGCTGCTTTTAATATTTTTTTCTTGGAATTTAATTTTTGTTAATTTGATTAATATGTGCCTTGGTGTGTTTTTCCTAGGGTTTATCCTGTATGGGACTCTCTGTGCTTCCTGGACTTGGGTGACTATTTCCTTTCCCATGTTAGGGAAGTTTTCAACTATAATCTCTTCAAATATTTTCTCAGACCCTTTCTTTTTCTCCTCTTCTTCTGGGACCCCTATAATTCGAATGTTGGTGTGTTTAATGTTGTCCCAGAGGTCTCTGAAATTGTCTTCAATTCTTTTCATTCTTTTTTCTTTATTCTGCTCCTCAGCAGTTATTTCCACCATTTTGTCTTCCAGCTCACTTATTCGTTCTTCTGCCTCAGTTATTCTGTTATTGATTCCTTCTAGTGTATTTTTCATTTCAGTTATTGTGTTGTTCATCTCTGTTTGTTTGTTCTTTAGTTCTTCTAGATCTTTGTTAAACATTTCTTGTATTTTCTCAATCCGTGCCGCCATTCTATTTCCAAGATTCTGGATCATCTTTACTATCATTACTCTGAATTCTTTTTCAAGTAGATTGCTTATTTCCTCTTCATTTATTTGGTCTTGTAGGTTTTTACCTTGTTCTTTCATCTTGACACCTGACATGTTTTTTTGCCATCTCTCTTTTTTTTTTTTTTTTAATTGGTAGGGTTGTGTTCCTGTCTTACTGGTTGTTTGGCCTGAGGCTTCCAACACTGGAGTTTGTAGGCTGTTGGGTAGAGCTGGGTCTTGGTGCTGAGATGAGGAACTCTGTGAGACCTCACTCCAATGAATATTCCCTGGGATCTGAGGTTCTCTGTTAGTCCAGTGGTTCGGATTTGAAGCTCCCACTGCAGGAGCTTTGGCCTGCCCCCGGGCTTGTGAACTAAGAGCCTGCAAGCCGCCTGAGGCGGAAAAAAAAAAAAAAGCAATAACAAAGTAAAAAATAAAATTAGACTAGGAAACTAACAGATATTTTAGGAAGAATATAAAAATAAAAATATAGATGAATCAACAACTGGAAGGTACATCAGTACCACAGTAGTAAAAAAGAGGAGGAAGGAAAAGAAAAAAGAAAAACAAGGGGAGGGGAAGGCCTTGGCTGTGGAGGGCGGGGCCTAAGCAAGGGCGAGGTTTGGGCAGTGGCCTGGGCCAATGCTCAGGACTCACAGGGCTGGAAAAGGCCCTGGGGGCTGTGGGGAGTGGGGCTTAGGCTCAAGGAACAGAAGGCTCCCAGGCATGCCCCCCTCCCCTGGTCTCAGAGGGCAGGGGACCTCAGCTGGGAGCTCAGCAGGCTCCCGGTGCCCGAGTGGGCGGGGCAATCGCCCTCTGCTCCTCTCCCACTCCTCTGGTCTGGGAGGGCCCCTCCTGCCTGCCTCTCCTTATCTCCCTGGCCTCCCTCCTATGCCCCCAGGACCCACGTGGCTTGGATGGGGCTTTGGAGGGGGGATATGAGCCTGGGAGCTCAGCAGGCTCCCTGGCCCGAGTGGGCCAGGCGATTGCCCTCCGCTCTTCTCCCGCTTTTCCTGGAGAGTCCCTCCTGACTGCCTCTCCTTGTGTCCCTGGCCTCAGAGGCGCCAATCCTGTCTGGCCTCCACTTCTCCTCCCCCCTCAGTCCCCCTAACTTCTACCAGTTCACTTTGAGGTTCCTCCTGTTTCCTTGGGCATCAGAGTTCCCCCACCAGCGGCCGTCAGGCGCCCTAGTTGTGAGGAGATGCTAACTCCATGTCTTCCCACACCACCATCTTCACGATGAGTTTTCATGATGGTAGAGTAGGCAGCGGTCAGACAGCATTCTCTAACGGCTACTACTTACCTGGTCTTATCCAGTCAGGTGCCAGGTACATCTCCTTAACTACAACTAAAGAGTTTTTTTAACTCAGAATTCAGAGAAAAGGCAGGTCTCTCTTCCCAGGTTGAGAAGGACCAAAGTTGTAGTGTAGGCATGACTATGCATAGGTCACATAAAGAACTATAAACTGGAAACAGGTATAGAGAAACCGTAATATGCAGTCATGAGGAGCTTCCAGGTGTCAATTACCAATTTCTCCCTGCCTGAGCCGTGGTGAAACCCATGGTCAGGAGCTCCCAGGGCCGAGCCCAGTCTGGCTCCAACCAGAGCCTCCTCTTTCATCGTCACACTGATTCCATTTTGTCCTCTGATCCTCCCCTGTGTCCCTTCCTGGTCTGTGCTATTTGAATTACACCGTCAGCTACTCTACGACAGCGTTAATATCCTAATTACAGAGGAGTCTCCTTTTCACCAGCCACAATATCCGAAAGAATAATGCACAGATGTCATCCACTGTATTTCTGTTGCTCTAGCACTTTCTGACCTTTGTGCTTATTTGAGAAATCTTTGAAAATGCTGAAGGTATCATTCTCCCTCGGTGGAAATATTCTTTGGGAAAATTCCCACTAAAACTATATTTCCTCCCCTGCTATGGCAACCAGAGTTTATAAGGCCTGCTCTCTTTAGGTGAAGAACAACTTTCAGACTAAATGTCTCCCTCACATAGTAAACCATGGATTGTTTTCTGTGCCAAAGTATCTAACTCCAGTATCAGTCTATTGGCGAGAAAGAACTATGGTGCTGGGTCGATGTCTGCTGTTTACCTCCTTAAATTTCATGTCATGGGGGCTGTGGTGGTTTGGCTTCAGGTATAACACAGGCTTAGTCGTGGTCCTTCATTTCACTTATATGGACTTTCTCCTCCCCACCCACCCCTTTTTTTTGTTTGTTTTTTGGTATGATAGAGGTCTATAGTTTGTGAACTCTGAAACCATATTTTACAAATCAATAAGTAAGACATGTGACCTGATTTGTACATGTATTTTACAGAAAGTTTCTAAAAATTAAAATTAAATCAGATTTAGTTATACATTGGGGAAAATAATCACCTTTTAAAAAGATAAGATTACGTAATATAGACACTGCCCCTAAGAGGATGGCAATATATGGAGAGTTTACCTATAACATATACAGAGTGATATGTATTATCAGCTGTTAGACTTACAACTTATTTTTGCAAAAAAGAATTCCTTCTCCAGGTTTGTGTCCATGAGAGAAGTAACCAAGAAGCTTCACTTTTTTAAATATAAAGATAATACAACCCTTAACCCCATAACCAGAAAGAACTAACATCTCCAAGCCACTTTTCTCCACTTTGGAAGGAGAATGAGTTAGCTTTTTTTTTTTTTCTCTCAGAGTTACTATTCTCAAAATGGTAGGCAGTGTGCAAATCCTAGAGTTTATTCTGCTTAAACTGTGAGCATTTTCCCTCCAGATTAACTGTGTGCTGTTGAAACCAAACCTGTAATTACTGTTATCTAATAGTTTTATAACATGCCATGCACTATTTGCAAGGAATTTTTTCTATCATTTTTTCATTGCTCATTCAGAAATACAATTCAATGATGAAAATGAGCTCTTTTCCCCTTGGTATGGGAAAAGAGACTGTGCAAGGGCAAAAATAGACTTTTTCCCCCTGATGTGTGTTCTGCCTACCCAGAGTTGAAGTAGCCAGGAACAGAGTATGATCATTCTCTGTGAATTTATTATATGAAAAGAATTTGATTTTTTTTTAATGGGTAGGAAAGCCTCAATTTCAGCTTATGTCCAGGACCTCATGGGGATTGTAAAAGTGGGAGAAAACCCTCTAAGGTCAGAGTGACTCAAACCATCAGAGAATTTTCATCTGTCCTTTCCAGGGTCAAGTCTAAATCTGTAACAGGAAGAATTCTGCACACAGCACAGGTAGGAAGCTAGGAGCCAGGGAGAGAAGGGAGCACATATCTTCCTGCAATTTGATATAGCCCCTGTTGTGCAAGCTGGAACACCAGAGAGAATAGGGTTGTTATTCTGTTTGGGCCATCGTGCTTCTGTGTAGATAAAGAAAACTTTGAGGAAAAGCTGAGCCAAAAGCAAGAAGGTAGACATTCCATAGGAGGAAACAACCAAGGGGGAAAGGACTGTTTACTTCTCAGGAAGTTATGAAATCTCGTATGTAAAACACAGTCATATTTTTGTTATTACTTGATTTAACACTCCAGGAAGTTAGCCCAAGCCAGCTGTGACTCTCAGACTGACCCACTCATTAAAATCCCCCTCCTCCCCCTTTGGATTCAGACCCCCTTTCACCATTACTGGTTGTCGCCTGGCCTGTTGTCCCTAACTCGATTCCATGTAATTCAGGAATGTGCCTGTGCAGTGCTCCCAAGAAGTTTCTTTTTAATAACATATTCCTACAAAAGTAAAAGTTCACTATAGAAATTTTGGAAAATTCTAAAAAGTACAAATTAAAAATACATGGCACGATAATTCTATCACCTGTACATTGTGCCACTGGTAACACATTAGTGATATAAAACTGTTACTTTTTAAGCATTCACACTAATCCTGAAGATACCAGGTGTGGAGGTGTCCAGACCCTGCCCTTGAGGGCAAAGGTCATATCTTGTCTGTTTCAGGGCCCTGCTAGTTGGCCCAGCGCCCAGCGTGCAGGAGCCACACTGTGTGTGCAGCATCCGCATGCCTGAGTTTTCAGAGGAAGATTCTAGGATGGGTCCAGGGAAGAAACGTGTTGGTACTTTTTCTCAGATAACAGCTATCCAATATATTTCTCAATTATGACCTTTTTCTGGAATTGTCTAGAAATGTCAAAAATGTGGGCCTGAGGGTTGAAGAGAATGTAAGACTTTTCGAGGACTCTGCTCAGAAGATAAGTTTACTCAAAATTCTGTGGCATTTCTTTGGCACCTAGGGCAGGAAGATACCGGCTTGGGACAGTGGGCTCCCAGTGGGTGAGCTGAGCCCTGGGCTGCTTGAGAAGGGACGGGGGCGGGGGTGGATCTACTGAGGCTGGGGCCTCACCACCTACCTGCAGTATCTGATTCAATGTGGGTGAGGTTTGAAGAGGAGGAGGGGAGGGGCCGGGCTGGTTGGTATCCAGGCCCCCTAAGCCACCAGGGTCTGTACATGGACCATATGTCCCTGCATGGAGCAGCGCCCGTAAACAGATTACAGAACTGCCATTCGTTAATCCCCAAACAGTTTTCTGTCATTTAATTAGAAAATTCATCTTATTTTGCCTCCAGGCCTTGTAGCCTTATTGCATTTGCACATATTTCAAAATGTTTCAAGTACTGACCAGATAACATTAATGAATATATTAGATAGACAAACGCTTTTAAACAAAAAATAATAAACATACTTGTGTGTGTATACAGAAAAAAAAAGTTAATTCCGTCTGGAGCCAAACAGGTAATTTTCCCTTCAGCGTTTTTTCAGTCAGCTAAGACAGGTTGGCCTAAGAGTGCAGTCAGCCTGTCTGCAGACTCCGGCTCGACTTGCATACCAGGGTCAGAGTTTTTTCAGAAACAGACAGCGAGATGATCTGATTGGCTCAGGTCCAGAGCGTGGTCACAAGGGCTTCTTTGATGAAGGGGTCCTTGGTAAGTCCTGTACCAAAAGCAGCCTGCCACCCTCTTTTCAAAGATATCCATTTAGAGTAATTCCCAGAAAGGGAAAAAAACAGTGAGAAAAAGAGAGAGGGAAGGGGAGCAGAGAGAGAGAGAGAGAGAGAGAGAAGAAGGGAGAGAGAGGAATTACCGCAAGAATAATTATGCTCCCTGGCATAGAGAAAGGGGGAAAAGTTATTACAAGTAAACTGCTGGATGTTGAAGTGGCTGGTTGGCAATTCTGCAAGAACATAAGGAATGTGCAATTAAATTCATTAAAACATCATCATTATGCTTATCAGTCTTTTTCCGAAAGGGGTGTGGGGTGGAGCAGTATGTTAAGGCATGACTGCTTTTGCAGATAAAGATCCAGGACTACCCAGCTGCTTCTCTCAGCAAACAAAATCAGCGCTTCCGTTCCACGAGGCACTTACGGTTATACACATGCCGCAGTGGTGCGTGCGCTCCGGGAAAGACATCTGGGAGACTGGCTCCTCTCAGCCGGCAAGCTTCCTTGTGATAGGTTCTCCATCAGACAAGCAAGTCTTGATTAAGCACCTGCTGTATGCCCAACACTGGTGTTCAAAGAAATTCAGAAATATTATACATGAAGTGAGCCCTGCCCTCCAAGCACCATTAACTTAGTTGGGGAGGTGAGACCTAAGTCATTCATTCACTATGCAAAAAAGATGTATTGAGAGGCAGCCCTGTGTGTGCACTCTGCTGGGTGCAGTGGGTACCAGGATGACCAAGGAGGACACGGCCCCCGCCCTCACCATCCAGCAGAGAGTCAGTCCTTCAGGCCCAAGTTCAGTGACGCAGAATTGCTCCGTGACCAGTGCTGGGATGGGAAGGTCAAGGTTCAGTGGGAGCGCAGGTAGGAGTAACTACTCCACATACAACTTTCTCATTGTCCTCATTCAGTTTTAAGCTCCTTGAGGAGATCTTTTGTCTCTCTTTTACTGTCACTTTTTCTCTTTCTTTGCTGCTATTATTTTTTAATGGCATTTTTTTAAAATAAATTTATTTACTTTTATTTATTTTATTTTTGGCTGCGTTGGGTCTTGCTGCACGCAGGCTTTCTCTAGTTGCGGCGAGCGGGGGCTACTCTTTGTTGCAGTGCGCGGGCTTCTCACTGCGGTGGCTTCTCTTGTTGCGGAGCACGGGCTCTAGGCGCGCGGGCATCAGTAGTGGTGGCACGCGGGCTCAGTAGTTGTGGCTCGCAGCCTCTAGAGTGCAGGTTCAGTAGTTGTGGCACAAGGGCTTAGTTGCTCTTCAGCATGTGGGATCTTCCCGGACCAGGTCTCGAACCCGTGTCCCCTGCATTGGCAGGCAGAATCTTAACCACTGTGCCACCAGGGAAGCCCCTTTAATGGCATTTTTAATATGAAAATGGTTTATGATGAAGATTAATCACATGCAGAAAAATATAAAAAGAAAATTTTAAATTATCCATAAGCTGAATACCCAGAGAGACCCACTCTGACATTTAGATGTATTCTCTTCCAATTTTTTGTTTTTCTTTTTGTTTTTTATAAAATCGTATAAATAGAATTATTTTTTCACTTGACATAATGTGAGCATTTTCCATATCATTAAATATGCTTCAAACCATTGTTTAGAATATCTGCACAGTTTAATCTTTTACTGCTGGACATTTTGTTTGTTTATAGTTTTTCACCATTATACGTAATATTGCCCTGAGCATCTTTGTATGTAAGAATTGTCACTTATTTCATATCCCCACAGTTATTTTCAAATAGTGTTTATGCAATAACCACCTGTAAAATAAAGGAAAGATACATAAAACAGAGTATAACCGTGGGACCCAAACTGGAGCTGAAGAAATCTGGAAAACAGTTTATTCACTGGGGATTAGCACAAACAGGAAGGGTCATAGAGAAGGTGGGACTTGAACTGGGGTGGTCTCATTTTTAAAGTCTTATAATACTGTGGATTGTCTCCAAATCCCCACGTTGTACTTTCTTCTGAGCATCTGTAAGGAGCACACCTTTTCCTCCACCAGCTCAGTCCTGGGAGACCCCATCACCATGTCTCCACTACATCCCTAGTTCGGTAATCCACAAACATTTCTCTGCTTCAGAATCACCTGGGGTGTGGGTTATAAAGACCGATTGCTGGACCCCATCCCAGACCTGCTAAATCAAAACCTGTGGAGTGGGATCCGGGAATCTGCATTTTTTAAACGCACACCAAGGTAATTCTAGTGCAAGGGGTCAGTGACCCAACGAGGCAGGAGGAAGTGCTGGCTGCAGCTGTGATGCTGGTCACACAGTGGTCAAGAGGAAGGGCTCCTGGCAGAGGGGTGTGGGCTCAGCCCCTGGCCCTGCCATTCACCACCTTTGCTTCCCAAGCCTGTCTCCTCATCTGTATAAGAAAGATCATAGGGGCTTCCCTGGTGGCGCAGTGGTTGAGAATCTGCCTGCCAATGCAGGGGACACGGGTTCGAGCCCTGGTCCGGGAAGATCCCACATGCCGCGGAGCAACTAGGCCCGTGAGCCACAACTACTGAGCCTGCGCGTCTGGAGCCTGTGCTCCGCAACAAGAGAGGCCGTGATAGTGAGAGGCCCGCGCACTGCGATGAAGAGTGGCCCCCACTTGCCACAACTAGAGAAAGCCCTCGCACAGAAACGAAGACCCAACACAGCCATAAATAAATAAATAAATTAATTAATTAATTTAAAAAATTAAAAAAAAAAAAAAAAAGATCATAGTAGGAAATCCCTCCAAGAGTAGTTGTGAGGATTAAGTGAAGTGCTTAAGACCCCAACCCAGAACCAGTTTCCAATGAACATTTTTGGTAGCATTATTTTTCATATGTATCGTTTCTCTTTAAAACCTGAGCAGCATGTAGGCCTCCTGGCTTAGCCTTAGTCTTGGCCGGAGCTGAGCTCACCAATGAGACCATGTCTGTATTAATAAGAGTGGCCTCAGAGATCAGTGACCCTCCTGTGCAAGGCTCCCGCAGAAGCGCTGGTGCCTACTCTACTTCCCTCAGCCTCCTGTCTACAGCAGGGGAGCTGGGGCATCTGATTGGTAGAAATGCATCCCTGGTCGGGAGCCAAGTTAAGCTAAGGTGGGAGGGAAAGATAAGCCTAAGGAAATGCTGATGCGAAGAGGTGTGACTGGAGAAATACCAGTACCCCTCAGAACTGGGGGGAGCCAGCTTGATCTTTAATCCCTGGTTTGATCAAGGTAGTGTAAAAATGGACCCCAACAGTCTTTAGATGGAAAACTAGGTTTTAGGTTTCACATATTAGCTGTAGTTAAAGCCAAATGTTCATTCCACGCAAATTGTGTGGGTGGATCACTTTCCTCCCACTGTTGAAGTATCGTGTTTTTAGCTGCTAATAAACTTAATAAAATCCATTTCTTATTTCCCCTAGTGTATTAAGTCCGTTCACATGCACTGCTGAACCAACGCTTAGTGACACTGTGTTAGAAAGTATTTTTGTTGGAAACAGACAACGGACGCAGTTCAACTGCAAAACACTTCTCAAAAAGGCTTCTTTTCTCCCGTCTCAAGCTTGCAAAGAGTCATTTGAATTCAGGGAATCCTCCCAGTCAACCATAACACCTACACAAAGTATGAAGGAATTTTGTTTCACTGGTTCAAGAAGCAGATTCAAAGGAACTGCATGCTTTTCTACACCCACGGAAGCCCCCACCTGTTCATTTCCCACCCCCAGACTCTCATTGCCACTAAGGGCCCCGTGTCTCCTCGCTGTCCCAACACGCCAAGGCTGCCCAGATCAGAAGAGTTAGGGTGCATTTCCAGGGTCTAGCCAACCACAGCTCTTCTCAGAGTGCTTGGTGATTGAACGTTGGTGCTGTAATCAAGCAAAACAAAAATGCGCTGCTGAGAAGTGAATTTGGAGAGCAGTGTGGGGAATACTGGAGTCTTCCAAGCCTGGGTTGAAAAGAACCAGAAATAAAGAAGGGGGATTGTGAAGCTATAGACATAGACAAGGAAAATATGCAGGAGTCCACGTGGAGACATGGAATCTAAGGAGGTAGAAATAGACGTTTGACAGTTTCAATCGTTCTGTTCTAAAATTTCAAAACACGGTGTCTAGATCACTACGATGCATTATGTTTGTGGTGTGTTGATTATTGATATGTATGTGTTGGGGCAGGGACAGAGATGAAATTTTAAGAAAATCCAAAAAGTTGGAAACAATCCAGATGTTTGTCAATCCATGACATCAAGTTCCCATTTGATTTAAGAATGCAAAAATAGGACAGAACGCCCTTCCTTGTCTGTCCTGCTCTGTTTTGGTGACAGGTGAACCCATTTTACCTGTGAGCATTAATTTTTCTTTCTTACTTTTAAGGTTAAAAAAAAGATAAAGCCAACCTGTACTCAGGCTTTTGCATACCAGGACTGTTAAGTCTTGAGGAATTTGCTGCTTTTTTACAAAGTGATTGTGAGATCTTTGCTCTTCTGTAAGGTGAAAACTAGAAAATTACAATGCCATGCCCATGTTTGCTGAAGTGATCACCCCTCGATTGTGTGGGGCTTATCTCCTGGTATAATCAGCATGGCCCTCTTAAATAGAGCTGTCTTAAAAACCCAGATCTACCGGTAAGATTTGTTTTAATTTCGGTCTAACAGCTTTAGGATTACCCCTCAAGACTATATCGTCAGGCTTTTGTACAAACAAGGAGCTTACACAAAACTCCCATTATAATGGTGGCTTGAGGGCAAGGGAAAGCCTTGTTTGGTTGATTGAGTTATGATTGTATAGGGAACAAATAAAGGCTTTCTTTCCTTAAACATAACGGTTATGTCTTACTCTCACTAATAATGCCACATATTCTTTGGAAAAATATTTACACAGCCTGACATTATTCTTAATGTCAATGCAGTGTGTTACCTCTAGGTTGAAATCCAGTTTTAATCCTATAAGCTAGAAAAATAAGTTCAATTCTGCACAATTGAGTTTTGAAACTGTTGATTCTGTTGCTGTATTTATTACCATTGATGGTTGGTCTCTCCCTCCTCCTTCCCCCTTTTTCTCCTCCCACTCCCCCTCTCTCTTCCCCTCCTCCCCCCTCCTCCTCTTCCTTCTTTTCTCTCTCTTTCTTTCACTCCGTATGTATATATGAATTAAATTGATTAGCTGTATATGTGTATATAGCTCTCTACATGTGTGTATCTATACACGTGTAACAATTTCGTTCATGCTGCGAGAAACTATCTTACTTCCTTCTCTGGGAATCTACTCTGTGATCTCAATAAACTCTTTTACAATAAACTGATTTACTGCAGACCTGGAGAGTATTTATGCTTTCTCCTGCCTTCCTCCCCAAAGAAGTTAAATGGCTTTTCTTTGACAGTTGTTACACTAGGTACATTACAGTTTTACTTACCATATTTTATGTAAAGTCTCTTATAAATAAAATGGATTGGAAAGTTTGGATGCTGGGTAAGTTATGTGATTTCAGCTGAGGCGTAGCCAACCACTGGTAGTATGGATGCTGCGGGGCTCATTTCTGATGGCTTTAAGGGCTGCAGGCACATTCTCTGTAGCTGCACTCACAGGGGCGCTAGAGCCGAGTGTGCCGCGGCCAGTGATCCAGACGCAGCCCTCCAGCTGCAAGGTGTGATGGCGGAGGCCAAAAAAGAACAAAAAAGTGAAATCAGAGGTGAAGTTAGACAAAACTAGGCTGAGAGCTTTTTTTTTCTTTTTTTCTCAGAAATGGAAACCAGATAGTGATCCAGAAACAGGAAGACAGAGAGATTCCTACGAATTGGAATAGGAGCCATAGTGAAGGCTTTTAAAAGTGAATTTGCAATGACTTTGGCCCTGGATCAGGCACTGAGTGCTATTTGTCTTCTCTAAATCCATCTTTAAACATAGTTCTGAGAGTATATTTGGGCAGGAGATTTGAATTGGGATATTATAATTTCAACAGGACTAATTTTAATCAGTTAATTTGGCATTTTGGAAGCACTTGAGGTCATTGTAATTATGCAAAGGATACGCAGTCATTAGTGCTCAATATACCAATTTCTTATTAATATCGACCTGGAATCGAGTTGATGAATATGAGGCCATCATTGCCAGAAAATGAACATTTTCACTTGAAAATGTGGCTTCTTTTCGCTCTCGGCTGCTCCCAGAATGGGTGTGAGTGCTGGGCCTGGACAGCAGGGCCCTTTAGCTTTCAGAACCACGTCTCACACACGTGGAATGGATCAAGACATCTTTTTATCTTATTTATTTATTTATTTATTTTTGGCTGCGTTGGGTCTTTGTTGCGGCGAGCAGGGGCTACTCTTCGTTGTGGTGCGTGGGCGTCTCATTGCCTTGGCTTCTCTTTGTTGCAGAGCACGGGCTCTAGGCGCTCGGGCTTCAGTAGTCATGGCGCACGGGCTTAGTTGCTCCGCGGCATATGGGATCTTCCCGGACCGGGAATCGAACCCGTGTCCCCTGCATTGGTAGGCGGATTCTTAACCACTGCGCCACCAGGGAAGTTCCAAGACATTTAAATACCACTGATCGAGCTTATCACAGCTAAATGATCTGGCGGAATGATCTAGTTTAAAAAATGAAGAGTCACAGCTGGAGGGCGTTTTGCATAGCCTGCGACCCTCGAGCACCTCAAACTCGGACCCGGACAGCACCTGCCACTTGGCACCAGACTCAAAAACCCATTGGTGGTGCCACTTTGGTTAGTAGAGAGTGAATGACTGGGCATGTGACCTCTCAGTAGACTTTAAATGTTCCACTGGTCTTTGTTCCAAGTCTCACGTCCAAGCATAATTTTACACGCCCCACCTGCACCAAGGTGATGAGGTTGAATTGAGTTCTTGCTTCTTTTCCTGCCTGTTTGTACTAAGAGCATGTTGCCCTGCTTTGTAGCTTCAGGAAGTGAATTTAATAGTCTGGTGGCAGGTAGGACGCTGCTTCACTGAGTTATGGAACTTCAGAGCCCTGTGTTTGGGAGTTCCGTGCCTTACATTGATATAAGTTGTCTTTGTTTAGAGCCTATTTTATGCTCAAACCTCATCTCAATTTAGCTCTCAGGCGTTGTTTCATGAAAATATGCCACAAGGTCATTGCATTTCTGCCTTTGACCTCCAGCCGCATGCTTTTGTTACGTGCTGCCATATGACGCCAAGAACATGTAATGAACCGGGCGCCAGTCAGACACCTGTGCAGTGGCCTTTACAACCCTCTCAATGGTTTATTCATCTGATTCATGCCGTAGCACCCTTTCTGGGAAACAGCATGCCAAGAACCTATATGGCTCCGAGGAGAGAAAAAGGGAAAGATGGAAGGAAAGGGTTTTAGAAGCTGCAGTTATGCCTGCCAATGACAGTGTCTGCGGCATCCCTGGGAGTTGTTTAAACGTTCCCAGTAGACTGAGGCCCAACCTGCAGCATTGGAGATACACATGGTACCCTCAGGAATTCTTAGTTAAGGTTAGGGATTTTTTCCTCTTCTGTGCCAGAGATTCTTGGATGCAGTTTGCATGCATGCTATCAGTCCCCAGCCACGTAATCCCAGTCAGAGCCTGTAGTACTTGATTTGTCGGCCATCGTAGCCAGCTGCAGGCAATTCTTGATTGTCTGTGGGAATGGAGAAGACTTGGGGCATGGTTAATCCAAAACAGTGAATAATGCAAAAGAATCATATTTTGAGAATTATCTTTAGTTGGTTTTGTTTTTATAAAACTGTGTTACCTTCCTAGCTCTACTTTGCTTAAGCTAAACTTGGTGTTTAAAATGTTATATTCTAAGTTTTTATATTATATGGAGTAATGTATTAGAAAAAATTAGAAAATTATAGGAGACTTAAAATCACACCATTAATAACCTTTTGCCGAATATATGTCTTGGCATTTTTCTCTTGCTACGAACACATATAGATACAATTTTTTAATTAAGTTGAACTTTCTTCACTTTACTAAATATTGTGATCGTTGTTCCGTATCAGTTATTCATCTGTGTCATCATTTTTATGGGCTGTATGGTACTTGGTGTTATGAATGTGTCGCAATTTGTTTATACACATGCCTATTGATGAACATTTGCATTTCAAAATTACAGTTACTAACAGCATTACAGTATCCACTCCTGTACATCCATAGACCAGCACACACATGTTCTAATGCATCCTTAGAGTTCATGACTAAGGGTGCATTGCCGGGTCATTTTCAATTTTCAAAATGATGCCAAACTGCAGTCCAGAAAAGCTGCGCAAATACACATTCCTACAGCAACAATTATCCCGAGTCCTTGATGGGTGTTATAATTCCCTTTCATGGTCACTCACCTGATAAGTGGGGGAATGGCATCACATTGTTTTACCAGTTTCTTTATTTACTAGTTAAGGTTGAACATATTAAAATATTTGCCACTTCTGTTTCTTCTTTTGTAAATTACATGTTCATCTCGTTAACCCATTTCTCCTATTATAATATTTGTGCTTTTAAACATTACATCTGTTTATTTTTAATTTATTGAAAAATATTAATTGAACACCTGTTATGTGCTAAGCACTGCTTGGTGCTAGGGAAACAATGGTGAGAAGAAAGACACAGTTCCTGCCCTCAGGGTAGTGGGGGAAACAGACATTAATGAAATAATCACACAAACATGAGAGTGTAATTGTCATGAATGCCATGAGGGAGAGAATCACAGTGCAGTAAGACTGTCTTAGCAAGTGATTCTCAAGTGTCAGCAGGCATCAGAATCACCTGGTGGGCTTGCTAAAACAGATTGCTGGGCTCTAACCCCAGAGCTTATGATTTAATAGGTCTGAGCCTGAGAATTTGCATTTCTAGTGAGGCCCCAGGAGGTGGTAATGATGCAGGTCCAGAGACCACAGGTGGAGAATCTCTGGTCCAGAGATTTCACTCAACAGGCAGCTTTCCTGAAGAAGTGATCCTTGAGATGTGAAGACGTTACCTAGATGCTCCTGGCATAGACAGAGCTTGTGCAAGAGCCCCGTGGTGGGAGGGAGTATACAGAGAGCAAAAGCTGGTTAGGCCAGTGTATCTAGAGAGCAAGAGAAGGAAGAGAGTGGTATGAGATTAGGTTGAACTGGTAGCTGGGGCCACACCCTATGGATGCAGTTGGACAAGTTAAGGAATGTTCAGGAATTTTGACAAGGTTAAGCATAAAAGGAAACCTTAGGCAATAAAGGTGTTTTGTAGAAACAAAAAGTGAAGTTAAAAACTGACTCTAAGCAATGCACCAAGTGTGTAAACTATATATAAATAATGAAAAGCTAGTACTTTTAAAGATAAACAGTATTATTAAGAGTTACTTGAGGGCTTCCCTGGTGGCGCAGTGGTTGAGAATCCGCCTGCCAATGCAGGGGACACGGGTTCGAGCCCTGGTCTGGGAAGATCCCAGGTGCTGCGGAGCAACTGGGCCCGTGAGCCACAGTTGCTGAGCCTGCGCGTCTGGAGCCTGTGCTCCGCAACAAGAGAGGCCGCGATAGTGAGAGGCCCGCGCACCGCGATGAAGAGTGGCCCCCACTTGCCGCAACTGGAGAAAGCCCCAGCACAGAAACGAAGGCCCAGCACAGCCATAAATAAATTAATAAATAAAATTAAAAAAAAAAAAAAAAGAGTTACTTGAAATTTATGTTTATAAACCTTACTAAATTCCGTTACCAGCCGGTTTATAAGCTTAGATTCAAATATAACTTTAGACTTAATAGTTAGAAAGAGCCTGTTTCTGTAAGCACTTGGTATCAGATTCTTACCTGCTGATAGCTCCCGGCAACTTCACCACAAGTGGGAAATGTTGTATTCAAATCAATAGTCAATGGGAAAATCAGGACTCAAATTCCCATTGGAAAGAAGAAAGTGTTAGCACCCTTCAAAGAGGAGAGAAAAGGACTTGCTTCAGATTTACAAAAAGTGCTCAAAGCATCCTGTAGCCCATAGGACTAAAACCTCTCATTTGATTCCTGTCATAAGAGAGGAAGTGGTGGCTTTTAGCCAGGATGCTAGAAAATGTGTCCTATGTGTTTCATCAACCAATCTTTTCCTTAGATAGCTGGAGGAAAAGGAAAGTTAAGGTAGCAAAGGATTCTAAGTGGTTATAATTGTTTTAAGAAGTTGTGAGACTGGTTTAATGGCAAGTAGATTGGATGAGATGGAAGCCGAGAATTTTTTTCTTTGAAGCCATAAAGGGAGAAAGAAATCAGGACAAGATCCACACCTGTTACGGTTTAGTGAGAAAGGTGTAGCAATATTGCATTCAGGTGTTTGTCCTTTCGATCTTGCTCCATATATATTATAGCCTTCAAAACAGAATTTGAAAGCTACTAATTTCTTAGCCATTTGAGTTTTTATTCTTTAAAAGGGAAATGCTTTCCATCAGCTTCCCAATCTGTGCTTTAAACATGACTTTTCAAACAATGTTGTAACAATAATCAGTAATAGTAGCTAACATTTATTGACTGCTTACTATGTACCAGGTACTGCACTAAGCTCTTTGTATGTGATATTTTAATTCTCACAACAACCTTTGGGTTAAGTACTTTTATCATGTCCTGTTACAGGTGGTAAAAACTAAGGCCCAAAGTCATACAATTAGTAAGTTGGGATTTAGGGATTCGAATCCAGATGGTCTGGGCACAGAGTCCATACTCTTAACCATTTGGCTATTCTGCCTCCCCAAGTCCTGTCTTTATTTGAGGACGGCAAACCCTAACTGCACACTTAATTCCTAAGAGAAAATAAGTACCTATTCAGTGCTGAGTACGAAGTAAAAGCTGTCAGATTAAAAGCACAATAGAGAAACTATTCTAATGTGTTGTCCTAGTCCTGAAAATAGGGAGGCATAAACTGTAAGTGTGGAGTATGCTGGAACAATGGGAGTGAACACCTGCAAACGTTAAATACATTTGTTTAAGGGTATTCACTAAGGGAGCCTGCCTACCTGCCTGCCTTTCTTCCTTCCTTCTTTTTTTTCTGTTTCTCTATATTCTCCTAATTTTCTTAGTTACAATGAAAAACTAATAATTAAAATAACTTTCTGAAGATCAGTGGGACACTTAACCAACTTGTTTTAAACCCTAACTCCATACAAGACATGGTGAGATAGTGTAAAGCCCAGAACATTCTGGGCACTCAGGCCTTTCCTAGGACCAGTCTTGTCATCAGGCATCTTGGCGGGGGGGGGGGGGGGGGGGGTGACTTGAGGACGTCTAGGTGACTCTTGTTTCTCTTCTTACTGAATCCAGCAAAACAGTAGTGCATAGGGCAGCTGTAGCATGTCAGGTAGAATGAGGATGCAGTATCTTTTGGGGGTGCTGCTCTCCCCCAGAAGCCCAGATAAAGTGCATAGCTGTGCTTTGTGCCATGAGCCATGAGGCATTTGTGTCACAAGAGTGTGACACTATATTACTTCCCCCCTTGCATCCTGATACCTTTCCTGGGACTTCTGTGCCCCAGTCTCCTCCTCCACACGATACTCATATGAGAGGTGACCTCCAGGACAAGCCAGGCCTTCCTCAGTCCCTCTCTGTCCCAACCCCACGTCTTCCACATCCTATTTTGACCTGCAGTGGCTTGCAGCTCCTTGCAGATATTTGAAAAGAGAATGAAGTGATTTACATAATTAAAACAAATTGCTTGACGAGTGTGAGACTCCATTGTTGTGCTATAATGGAATGATTTAGATGCTTTGTGAGACGCAGGGCTGGGGGGAAGCTGCTCTCCCACCCTGGGAATGTAATTGCAGCTCCACAAAGCTCTTTCTGGAGAGACTTAGGGTGATTAGAGCAGGACATGGCAGTTGTCTCTGGGAGAAAGCATAAGACCAAAATAGAAGACTCTTAACTTCTCAAGTCTGCCTTCTCAACTTTAAGCATATGATGAAACGCCTGGAGCCACTGCTGAAGCCAGAGGGGGCATTCGGTATTCCCCCGCTGCCCGGCTACCAGCTTACCATTACAGTGGGGGATTTTTTTCTTTTTTTGCTTGTTTCCACCCTCTACCTCTGTCTCTTCTGGTTCTCTGGTACCACAGAGAAAGCGTCTTTAAAATCATATTAGGATTTCAGATTAAAGGAGACCAAATGGACGTGAAAACTAGACAGCTAAATGCAGTCTGTGATCCTTGACTCAATTCAGGAACAGGGGTGGGGTTGAGGGTAGGGGAGTCTGTAAAGGACATTATTAGGACAAGTGGCAGACTTGGCATGCAGACTGTGGATTTGATGTTAGTATTATATCATTGTTAAACTTCCTGATTTTGGTAAATGTATTATGGTAATAATGTAAAGGGATACGATGTCTGCAACTGACTCTCAGGTGGTTGGTTCCCAATGAAATATGCGTTTATGCAGAGAGAGAATGCTAACGCTTATGGGGCAGAATAATAACAATCAGTAAATCCAGGTAAAGGATACAGGGGCTCATTTTATTATTCTTGCAACTTTCCTGTTAAGTTGGGAATTATTTCAACAAAAAAAGTTAAGAAAACCCAATCACATTAGGAAGTAATTCTGGCCTTGTAGGACTGACAATTACTCATTTCTTAAAAGAAAAACTGGGAGGAGTAGAAAAGAAAGATAACATGCATGGTCCAAATAATTTCTGTGTGAAGTAGGGAGAGCTGAAATTTGCAATTAATTATATCCACAAGTTAGATGAAAATCCAGATCACCACCGCAGCTCTGCTGACTTTAGAATACAGACCACAGGCCTCGCCTGTGCCCCACGCAGGGTGCAGCCAGCTTGGGGAGCCTCATTATAAGGTTATCACTAACCAGGAAACGAGCGCTTCATGTGCGTGGAAGGACCTGGTGTCAGGGAGGCTGTGTCATTTAATTTGCAAGGTCTGTTTGTCTCCCATTCTCATAAGGAAGAAAATCAATTGACTTGGAGTCCAAGTTCATTTGGAATGTTAGATGAAACCATGGAATTTCCCTGCCTTCGAGTCTTTAGCAAGTTAGACTTGCAAACAACAGCCTTCTACTTTATACCCAGATGTACCCCTACCCCAATGCATGAGCTGGAGGTCCTGGGCAAGGTAGAACGGTGGTGAGGTGCTTATTCTTGCAACTTTCCTGTTAAGTTGGGAATTATTTCAACATAAGAAGAAAACCCAATCACATTAGGAAGTAATCAGGAGGCACCTGAGGTGCCTCCAGGTGTCTCACTTGGGTTCTGCTGTAGGTGTGGTGTTGAGCAGGAGGGCCAAAGTGGTATTCACAGGGGCTTTTCTTGCCTAGTGACATTGGCACCAATCTCTACATCCCGTAGCTCTGCATGGCATTTGGAAAGGTATATGGCGAGATCCAGGTGGCTCACCCCTCGTTTACCTTCCTGTTGGAACATGACAAAGCTTAGGGCATAACCTGAGAGAGCAAGTAGGAACCTGGGAAAGGATCCAGTTCAGAGGTGGCAGACTCAGATGCTCATGGGGACAGGGTAGGTACCACAGCTGAGTGAAACGAGCCAGGGGGTGATGGGGAAACCTGGAAAGTGAGTGCCCTATTGAAAAGGCTTCTCAGAATCCATTCCACTGCTGTCATGGGGGAGTGTGGGCCTGCTGAGGTCAACCCTTCTGACTTTTCCAGAATGCCAGAATTCTAGATTACAAATTTCCCTGTTTGTAAATATTGGCAAGAAATTGTTTTTAAAAATTAAAAACTGAACAACCAAACCAACACATCTGGCACGTGGGATCTGGCTATGGGCTGCCAGTTGGCTTATATTACGTGTTGGACAATTATATTCCACAAACGATTATTGGAATCTGACACGGTGCTGGCACCCAGAGAGGGCAAGTGATGGGCCTACAGTCACATCGCCAGTTAGTGGCAGAGGTGAGTACTGCATCAGAGTGTTCAAGTTGTAGAGTGAGTGTTCTGGTTTGGCATGAAAAAGAAAATTTGGCTAAAAGATGCAGCCTCATGAACAGGAGTAATTAATTCCAAATGTTTTTTTTTAATAAAATTAATTCCATTGTTAAATCTCATAACATCCTACTTCTGTCGCATGTTTATAGAAATACCTCCTTAAAATTCACTGAGTGTGTTTCTTCCTAACCACAAATAAACTGGTTTTCATAAACAAATAAGTGTAAAGATGGGGTTCAAAGTGTCAGCTACCACTGCTGCGGGGGAAAAAGTACCCCCAACCCCCCCCCATTGAAAATGATTTGTTTTAGAAATAAACAGGATGTGGATAGGGTAGTTTCTGGCTCTCTTAGGGAACACTTTGGAATGGAGAATGGAGAGGCCTTCGGGATTCCCCAGGCCCCAGTGGGGAGGGGGGAGGCCTCTGTGCACACACACTGGCCCCCTTTCCAGTGCGATGTCCTGTGTTCACATGTAACTCAGGCTCACATGTGCCCAGATTCTGGAGTCAGAGGAAATTGGCTTCCAATCCAGGATCTGCCACTTATTAGCTCTGTGACCTTGGACAAGTTACCTAAATTCCTTCTGTTTCTTCCTGTTTAAATGGAGGCAAGAATGGTACCTATCTTGGAGAGCAGTTATAAGAATTGAAAGAGGGCTTCCCTGGTGGCTCAGTGGTTAAGAATCCGCCTGCCAGTGCAGGGGACACGGGTTCGAGCCCTGGTCCGGGAAGCTCCCACATGCCACGGAGCAACTAGGCCCATGCGCCACAACTACTGAGCCTGCGTTCTGGAGCCCGTGAGCCACAACTACTAAAGCGCACGTGCCTAGAGCCCGTGCTCCGCAACCAGAGAAGCCACCGCAATGAGAAGCCCGTGCACTGCAACGAAGACCCAACGCAGCCAAAAATTTAATAAATAAATAAATAAAAGAATTGAAAGAGATAAATTCTGCCCAACACTTAACATGGAGCCTGGAGTTGTGAAGTTCTCATCACCAGTGCTCAGCCTGTGACGGATGGGGAAAGCAGACTGTGAAATGGGCAGCCGGGAAGGGGGGTGGGGGAATGTTCGGCCACCACACAGCAAAGCAGCCACGCCACGGGAGCAGCTCCTACAGCACTCATGGTTTTGGTTGTTTCAGGGGGGTTTTGGTAAAGTTTTATATAGGTGTAATTCACATGCCCTTCAATTCACCCATTTAAACTACATAATTTAATGGTTTTTAGACTCTTCACAGATATGTGCAAGCGTCATCATAGTTGGTTCTAGAGTATCTTCGTCACCTCAAAAAGAAACCCCAGAATTTGTAGCCAATCTTCCCATCCCCTCAGCCTTTGGCAACCACTAATCCACTTTCTCTATAGGTTTACCTATTCTGGACATTTCATATAAAAGGAATCATATAATATAACACGTGAGCTTTTGTGGCTGGCTTCTTTCACTTAGCATAATGTTTTCAAGATTTATCCGACTTGCAGTATGTATCAATACTTCATTTCTTTTTATGGATGAATAGCATACCACATTTTATTTATCCATACATCCGTTGATGGGCATTTGGGTTGTTTCTACGTTTTAGCTATTGTGAATAATGCTGCCCTGAACATCCATGTTCAAGTTTTTGTGTGGACATATGTTTTCATTTCTCTTGGGTATAAACCTAGGAGTAGAATTACTGAGTCAAATGGTAACTTCGACTTAACTGTCAAACTGTTTTCCAAAGCAGCTGTACCATTTTATGTTCCACCAGCAGTGTATAAGGGTTTTGATTTCTCCACATTCTCATCAACACTTGGTTTTATCTGACTTTTTGATTCCAGCCGTACTCATGAGTGTGAAATGGTATCTCACTGTGGTTTTGATGTGCATTTCTCTGATGACTAATGATGTTGAGCATCTTTTTCTCTACTTATTAGCTTATATCTTCTTTGGAGAAATGTCTACTCAGATCCTTTGCCCATTTTTAATTGGGTTGTTTGTCTTTTTATTACGGAGTTGTAATGGTCTAGATACAAGTTCCTTATCAACTATATGATTTGCAAATATTTTTTTCCATTCTGTGGGTTGTCTTTTCACTTTCTTGATAGTGTCCTTTGAAGCACAAAAGTTTTTAATTTTGATGAAGTACAATTTATTTTCTTTTGTTGCTTGCGCTTTCGGTGTCATATTCAAGAATCTGTTGCTAAATCCAATGTCACAAAGATTTACTCCTATGTTTTCTTCTAAGAATTTTATAGTTTTGGCTCTTGCATTTAGGTCTTTGATCCATTTTGAGTTAATATTTATATATGGTATGAGGTAAGGATCCAACTCTCTCTTTTTTTGCATGTGGCTATCCAGTTGTACAACCATGTTTAAAAGAAGAGAAAGAACTGTGAGGTGATGTGGTCATCCACTAAGACATACCAAAGCCCAGTCCAGCTTGGAAGCCCATTAGCCAATAGGAGCAGGATGGGAAGAGTCAACTTTCACAATGGGAGAGCCACTTCAGCTCTCAGAAGCTCTAGTCTGCAAGCCATAGAGTGTAACTCTAAAGCTCATAAAGTGTGCCCATTAAGTGGATGAAATAATGACCAATAGGGTAGTGATTTAATCACCATAACTTGCACTTGTCTCTTACCTTCCTGCCATCTCTGAGCCTTTTGGGCAGAAGTAGGGTGTAACAGAAACAGAATTGACCTTTTTGTCAGAAGACTAGGAGCTGATTCTTGGCCACCCTTGTGACCTCAGATGAGTCATTAACCTCTCTGAGCCTTAGTCTTCTCACGTCTAAAGCGGGCTATTGATACCAAGTTTCCAGCGTTATTGAATGGGCTCAAGAAAGCATTCCCAGGTATGGAAAAGCACACAGTACCTGATGTCCAGTTGCCACACGAAGCATGTGTGTTCACACTCATCGTACTTCTAACACCTCTTCCACCATTGATCTTACTATGTGTTAAGCTAACTATGTGTCTGCTACTTCAGTTCACACAGACCAGAACCCTAGAATCCTATACAGCAGTCAATTCCAGAGGCACAAACCCACCTATAAACTATCCTGTGCTATCCCCATTCCTCTTCCAAGATACTAACCCCGGGAAGTCTTAGAAAAGGATGATGCTTGGACACACCTCGACTCAGCTGAGGGTGTGCTTGGAAGGTGCTTAGGCCTCAAACCATCTCAGTGTTGCAAGTGGTAACCCTGGTGCCTGAAAAGAGACAGTCGATTGGAAAGAAAACTTGTAGCCATAGGACTGAGTGATTGGAAAAGAGGACCAAGA